>NW_028165866.1:0-5000 GCF_964263955.1 Coregonus lavaretus | reverse complement strand
TGCCACACCTACTCTGGTTTTTATATAATCCCTGCTACACCTCCTCTGGTCTTTATATAATCTCTGCCACACCTACTCTGGTCTTTATATAATCCCTGCCACACCTACTCTGGTCTTTATATAATCCCTGCCACACCTACTCTGGTCTTTATATAATCCCTGCCACACCTACTCTGGTCTTTATATAATCCCTGCCACACCTACTCTGGTCTTTATATAATCCCTGCCACACCTCCTCTGGTCTTTATATAATCCCTGCCACACCTACTCTGGTCTTTATATAATCCCTGCCACACCTACTCTGGTATTTATATAATCCCTGTCACACCTACTCTGATATTTATATAATCCCTGTCACACCTACTCTGGTCTTTATATAATCTCTGCCACACCTACTCTGGTCTTTATATAATCCCTGCCACACCTACTCTGGTCTTTATATAATCCCTGCCACACCTACTCTGGTCTTTATATAATCCCTGCCACACCTACTCTGGTCTTTATATAATCCCTGCCACACCTACTCTGGTCTTTATATAATCCCTGCCACACCTCCTCTGGTCTTTATATAATCCCTGCCACACCTACTCTGGTCTTTATATAATCCCTGCCACACCTACTCTGGTATTTATATAATCCCTGTCACACCTACTCTGATATTTATATAATCCCTGTCACACCTACTCTGGTCTTTATATAATCCCTGCCACACCTACTCTGGTCTTTATATAATCCCTGCCACACCTACTCTGGTCTTTATATAATCCCTGCCACACCTACTCTGGTCTTTATATAATCCCTGCCACACCTACTCTGGTCTTTATATAATCCCTGCCACACCTCCTCTGGTCTTTATATAATCCCTGCCACACCTACTCTGGTCTTTATATAATCCCTGCCACACCTACTCTGGTATTTATATAATCCCTGTCACACCTACTCTGGTCTTTATATAATCCCTGCCACACCTACTCTGGTCTTTATATAATCCCTGCCACACCTACTCTGGTCTTTATATAATCCCTGGCACACCTACTCTGGTCTTTATATAATCCCTGCCACACCTTTTCTGGTCTTTATATAATCCTTGCCACACCTACTCTGGTCTTTATATAATCCCTGCCACACCTACTCTGGTCTTTATATAATCCCTGCCACACCTACTCTGGTCTTTATATAATCCCTGCCACACCTACTCTGGTATTTATATAATCCCTGTCACACCTACTCTGATCTTTATATAATCCCTGTCACACCTACTCTGGTCTTTATATAATCCCTGCCACACCTACTCTGGTCTTTATATAATCCCTGCCACACCTACTCTGGTCTTTATATAATCCCTGGCACACCTACTCTGGTCTTTATATAATCCCTGCCACACCTTTTCTGGTCTTTATATAATCCTTGCCACACCTACTCTGGTCTTTATATAATCCCTGCCACACCTACTCTGGTCTTTATATAATCCCTGCCACACCTACTCTGGTCTTTATATAATCCCTGCCACACCTACTCTGGTCTTTATATAATTCCTGCCACACCTACTCTGGTCTTTATATAATCCCTGCCACACCTACTCTGGTCTTTATATAATCCCTGCCACACCTACTCTGGTTGTTTATATAATCCCTGCCACACCTACTCTGGTCTTTATATAATCCCTGTCACACCTACTCTGGTCTTTATATAATCCCTGCCACACCTACTCTGGTCTTTATATAATCCCTGCCACACCTACTCTGGTCTTTATATAATCCCTGCCACACCTACTCTGGTCTTTATATAATCCCTGCCACACCTACTCTGGTCTTTATATAATCCCTGCCACACCTACTCTGGTCTTTATATAATCCCTGCCACACCTACTCTGGTCTTTATATAATCCCTGCCACACCTACTCTGGTCTTTATATAATCCCTGCCACACCTACTCTGGTCTTTATATAATCCCTGCCACACCTACTCTGGTCTTTATATAATCCCTGCCACACCTACTCTGGTTGTTTATATAATCCCTGCCACACCTACTCTGGTTGTTTATATAATCCCTGCAACACCTACTCTGGTCTTTATATAATCCCTGTCACACCTACTCTGGTCTTTATACAATCCCTGCCACACCTACTCTGGTCTTTATATAATCCCTGCCACACCTACTCTGGTCTTTATATAATCCCTGCCACACCTACTCTGGTCTTATATAATCCCTGCCACACCTACTCTGGTCTTGATATAATCCCTGCCACACCTACTCTGATCTTTATATAATCCCTGCCACACCTACTCTGGTCTTTATATAATCCCTGCCACACCTACTCTGGTCTTTATATAATCCCTGTCACACCTACTCTGGTCTTTATATAATCCCTGCCACACCTACTCTTGTCTTTATATAATCCCTGCCACACCTACTCTGGTCTTTATATAATCCCTGCCACACCTACTCTGGTCTTTATATAATCCCTGCCACACCTACTCTGGTCTTTATATAATCCCTGCCACACCTACTCTGGTCTTTATATAATCCCTGCCACACCTACTCTGGTCTTTATATAATCCCTGCCACACCTACTCTGGTCTTTATATAATCCCTGCCACACCTACTCTGGTCTTTATATAATCCCTGCCACACCTACTCTGGTCTTTATATAATCCCTGCCACACCTACTCTGGTCTTTATATAATCCCTGCCACACCTACTCTGGTCTTTATATAATCCCTGCCACACCTACTCTGGTCTTTATATAATCCCTGGTTAGTTATGGTTCTTAAGGAAAATATATTTTCAACAACAAATATAGTTCCATTACCCAAGCAATCCTCTCTCTCTCTCTCTCTCTCTCTCTCTCTCTCAATTCAATTCAATTTAAGGGCTTTATTGGCATGGGAAACGTATGTTAACATTGCCAAAGCAAGTGAAGTAGATAGTAAACAAAAGTGAAATAAACAATAAATATTAACAGTAAACATTACACTCAGAAGTTTCAAAAGAATAAAGACATTTCAAATGTCATATTATGTATATATACAGTGTTGGAATGATGTGCAAATAGTTAAAGTACTCTCTCTCTCTGTCTCTCTCTCTGTCTCTCTCTCTCTCTCTCTCTCTCTCTCTCTCTCTCTCTCTCTCTCTCTCTCTCTCTCTCTCTCTCTCTCTCTCTCTCTCTCTCTCTCTCTCTCTCTCTCTCTCTATCTAAGAGCATTTTGTTATCGTTCCATATAAAAAGCAGAAGGAGTTGACTGGCATCATGTGATGGCTGCATCTCCCAGCTGAATGACGCAGATGTGACGACACACAGGACTGAATAGATCCACTCAGCCAGGACGCTTCATGCTGCTCACAGACTGACTAGGTCCACTCAGCCAGGACGCTTCATGCTGCTCACAGACTGAATGGGTCCACTCAGCCAGGACGCTTCATGCTGCTCACAGACTGAATGAGTCCACTCAGCCAGGACGCTTCATGCTGCTCACAGACTGAATGGGTCCACTCAGCCAGGACGCTTCATGCTGCTCACAGACTGAATGGGTCCACTCAGCCAGGACACTTCATGCTGCTCACAGACTGAATGGGTCCACTCAGCCAGGACGCTTCATGCTGCTCACAGACTGACTAGGTCCACTCAGCCAGGACGCTTCATGCTGCTCACAGACTGAATGGGTCCACTCAGCCAGAACGGTTCATGCTGCTCACAGACTGAATGGGTCCACTCAGCCAGGACGCTTCATGCTGCTCACAGACTGAATGGGTCCACTCAGCCAGGACGCTTCATGCAGCTCACAGACTGAATGGGTCCACTCAGCCAGGACGCTTCATGCTGCTCACAGACTGAATGGGTCCACTCAGCCAGGACGCTTCATGCAGCTCACAGACTGAATGGGTCCACTCAGCCAGGACGCTTCATGCTGCTCACAGACTGAATAGGTCCACTCAGCCAGGACGCTTCATGCTGCTCACAGACTGAATGGGTCCACTCAGCCAGGATTAGGCGGTTTCCAGATCAACACAGTAATGACCATGGCTATCTGTCTGCTGGTGGCCATTTTAACCTAGACTCCCCTGAGGGGCCTTGCTTTCTTGGGATGGGTCTCAAATCATGCCCGGTTGCTCTTATAGTGGAGTACAGTGTTTCTTACTCATGATCCTGGGAACTCAAAGGGTGTATGGTTTTGTTTTTGCCCTAGCACTCACACACCTGATTTAAATGGTGATGAGTTGATTATCTGAATAAACTTTCTCAGGGCAAAAATAAACACGTTTTGTGCTCCCCTCGTTAGTTATGGTTCAGAAGGAAAATATATTTTCAATAACAAATATTGTTCCATTGCCCTAGAACCCCAAGCAATCTTTTCTCTCTCTCTCTCTCTCTCTCTCTCTCTCTCTCTCTCTCTCTCTCTCTCTCTCTCTCTCTCTCTCTCTCTCTCTCTCTCTCTCTCTATCTAAGAGCATTTTGTTATCGTTCCATATAAAAAGCAGAAGGAGTTGACTGGCATCATGTGATGGCTGCATCTCCCAGCTGAATGACGCAGATGTGACGACACACAGGACTGAATAGATCCACTCAGCCAGGACGCTTCATGCTGCTCACAGACTGACTAGGTCCACTCAGCCAGGACGCTTCATGCTGCTCACAGACTGAATGGGTCCACTCAGCCAGGACGCTTCATGCTGCTCACAGACTGAATGAGTCCACTCAGCCAGGACGCTTCATGCTGCTCACAGACTGAATGGGTCCACTCAGCCAGGACGCTTCATGCTGCTCACAGACTGAATGGGTCCACTCAGCCAGGACACTTCATGCTGCTCACAGACTGAATGGGTCCACTCAGCCAGGACGCTTCATGCTGCTCACAGACTGACTAGGTCCACTCAGCCAGGACGCTTCATGCTGCTCACAGACTGAATGGGTCCACTCAGCCAGAACGGTTCATGCTGCTCACAGACTGAATGGGTCCACTCAGCCAGGACGCTTCATGCTGCTCACAGACTGAATGGGT
>NW_028165867.1:0-12000 GCF_964263955.1 Coregonus lavaretus | reverse complement strand
GAAGGAGCTTTAACAGAGACAGGGATACTTGCAATCATTGTCAACACTGGGGACATTGGGTTGGAGACTGTAACGTTAGAATACAGGATGAGGAGAGACAAAGATATGGAGATAGAGAGAGGGGAAATTGGACTCCTGCCCAACCGCACCCTAATTCCCAGAATACACCTAGAGAGGAGAAGGCCGGGTAATCTATTATGGGGACAATGACATACAACACCGATGAGCAGGGAGGAGGTTAAACACATGATCAATGCACCACAACACCGATAAGCAGGGAGGAGGTTAAACACATGATCAATGCACCACAATTGCATATTTCGGTTAGCCCATTAGAAATACCACAGTTAAGTTTATGTGTATCTGGTAAAATAATTCCATTTCTAATAGATACAGGGGCAACTATCTCATGTTTAAGGCAACAAGATTGAAGGTGTCCTTTAAGTAATCAGAAAGTCTAGTCTATCGGAATTAGTGGAACTATGCAAATTGATCCTATATCTCTCCCATTACAAATTGATTTGGAGGATATTATTTTTCAACATTCATGTATAGGAAGCACTACAACTCCTATGGCGTTAATGGGAAGAGACCTTTTAAGTCAACTCAATGCCACCATTTTTTGTTCACCAGATGGCATCGAGGTACATGGAACAACATAGGCTATTTTATGAACAAAGAGCAGAAAGTCATTTTAATCTGAAAGGGTGCATAATAAAGTATATGAATGTGTATATGATCATTTGATATCAGTTTGGATAATAAGCTTTGATATAACATTATATTGTGGAGTATGTTTGAAGAAGTTGATTTGTGTTGAGTGAGGATCGTTAAACAAAACACTAAGGGATCCAATGACAGGAAGGTCAGTGTCCTTGACACTACAGTCTGGTTGTTTTGGTTCCGCTGGGAGTTTGTTTGAAGAAGTTGATTTGTGTCGATTAAGAATCGTAAAAAAAAAAAACAGGAAAGGATTGTTTGATGTGAGTACCTAGGAGTTTCTAACGTTCTATATGGAGTATGTGACGATGTGAAAATAGGATGAATTTTATGTGTGTGTAATCGATTACTAGAGAGGTGATAAAGTGATCATTTGAATAATATGTATGTATTAACTTGCTCACCCTAACGTAGACGTACGTCAGGGGTGGGAAATAATTAACAAAAGTTTTCTGAGTTGAGCCGTTGATGGATCATTTGATAGAGATAAGGGTTAAGAAATGAACTACCCATAAGGAGTGAAATTTATAGACGTAACTTATAACATAACAAACCAGTGTAATTGGCCTATTTGTGGGATTTATTTGTCATTTCAATAGCATTGGGTAAATGGAATAGAGTAAAATCTGGGTTTC
The DNA here is from genome assembly GCF_964263955.1 of Coregonus lavaretus. NCBI lineage: Eukaryota > Metazoa > Chordata > Actinopteri > Salmoniformes > Salmonidae > Coregonus > Coregonus lavaretus. The sequence goes on along the minus strand of NW_028165867.1, from coordinate 10,645 downwards.
TGAGTGTAATTCAACTGTTGGTATGCGTTGCTTAGACAGATACTACAAAGTATTTGGTTTGGTGATGTAGAATGGAAGATTTAGCAACGTGATTGGTTCAAATTGAAAGACACAATTATTTAACAGGAATAGCGAGACAATTTCGAGGTATTCATTTTTTTGCGTTGCCTAATGCTATTGCTAGATTAAACGATGGCGAATGGTGGCGTAATGTCAATCAATAAACTGGATATTGATAATATGGATATAAATTGTTTGGTTTGTTACCTGTAGCCTCCTTAGAAAGGAGAGTTACCCAGATCTGCTGACTTCTAATAATGGAGGATTGGTGGATTCATAAGAGCTGTGGCTATGATCTTAGTTGATAACAGGGGATACTAATAGGATAGTGACGAAGCACAGGGAAGAGAGGGTGTTTTCTTAATGGGAAGTGAAGCAAGGGGACAAAGAGAATTAAAAGACTTTTAAAAAACACCAGGGATAAAAAAGCAGTGTTGGAAAGAAGCAGAGTATGAAAGATAACATTAACTGAGGAATATAGGAACTTTTAGCTGAGGTAACTACAGAAATATTACTGACCCAATATCGTAACAGATAAACCGAACCCAAACATGAAGCTACTACAGCCATCTAGGATTGTTAAAGTTGTAAAGTAAGTTTTTAAACCCTACGATAGAGGGAAAGGCAGAACGCTGTTTGAGAATGGTTTTTATTTGTTGTTTGGAGAGTTTCTAGGTGTTGATCTGTGGGTGTTAGCAACTGGGGTTGGCTGAACGTGAGAGAGCTATAAGTGTCATAATGGGTTAAGTTTGGTGTACCCGGATCACTGGTTGCTGTGGAAAGGGAGGAGGTAAAAGGGTGGTGAGTGTTAACGGTGAGAAATGGCTAGCCAGTTAGTGGTGTTAACTAGTAGCGTTTCCATTGGTGACGTTACTTGCTCGGAGACCTTGAAGTAGTTGTTTGCCTTGCTCTGCAAGGTCGTGCCTTTTGTTGAATGACGGGTAATGGTGCGTCGAGGGTGACTGTTGTTAATGTGTGCAGAGGGTCCCTGGTTCAAGACCATGTAGGGAAGGAAGCAAAACTGTCACATTGATTGATAAGATTATACGAAAGAGATTGTCCTACCAAACCATAGTGGCATTGGATAACATAGTAGTTTAAGTGGCATCCCTGTGAATAGATGTTTTATTTGTGTTGACTATAACTTAACAATAATATGTAACCTGCTAAAGTACCGTTAGATGGAAAGACAGCAGTAGAGGATAAAGGAGATTGGAGAGGGTTTTCTGGGTTAAAAGGAAAGTAGGTTAATTGGGAGATGAGAAGTGTCGAATTGGATTGTTTGAAAAGGAAAATAGGTTAATTGAGAGATGAGAAATTTTGAATTGGATTGTTTGAGTTGACTAATATTAAAATAATGCTGTCTAGTTATGTGAATGCAAATATGTTATTAGGTAGTAGTGGTTTGTGGATAGAATTGACTGATGCCATGATTTAGTAAGCGGGTGAAAGAGAGTAGTGCTTGCTGTGCTATATCAGGATGTAAAGGATGCAGGGGGTAATGTGGAGCAGATATCTGAATAGTTGAATATGGAACGTTCTTTGACCATTTGTTTATTATAATTATTACATTCTATAGTCTGTTTAACCATCAGTGAGTTATGCAGACAGCTAATTAATTATAAAAACGATAATCTGTTTCCGGTACGTTGAACAATGGGAGGTAGTTTTTACTATTATGCTGATAGGGAAGTACACATTTTTTGTAAGTTGTGAATTTATTAAACAATAGGTTTATATTTCAATACATCAATGCAACAAGTTGAACAGATTACATTACCGAAAAGGGGTTATAGATTTTCATATTTTTGGAGATTTTATGTAATCTTCTTCTGGAGTAGTTATGAAGAATTAGAATGAAACAAACGATTATTAATGTGAGGTAGGACAGGGTATATCTGCATCATGTTTTGTGTGTAATTAATATTTTTGGATTGCTGATTATAATTGAATGTAAACGAAATATATACTTTCTCTTCCAGTAAAATGGGGATTTCCTTATCTCTCATTGGGATGTTTCAAAAGTCTGTGGGCTAGGGGGAGCAGTTAGTAAAATGTGGCAGTCTTATAATTAGGTCATAAGAGGGAGCTACCAAATTAAATAAGGCCTGGCTATTTTTGTTTGTTGTTTTCCAATAGGGTTTTTCAAATAACCACACACAACCCACCTATTATAATGGTTATATAGGGTTGTTATTTTAGGGGGTTTTAATGGGTCAAAGATGATAAGTTAAAGGAACACACACATTGAACTTTCTGAAGTTTTTTGTTTTATATGTGAGTTTTGGGTAAACACGTGATTTCTTTTGAGAAGAAATGTAATGAGGACTTACTGTACACTGGGGATGCAAAACATTTATAAAATGTTTTGACTGTGGTTAATGACTAGTTTATACTATAGAATGGAACACTTCTTTGAATGACCTCTGAACTCTGTCTTGACTTTCTAGTGTAAATTGGTCACCCACACTGGAAAGCCAAGAGGCATAGGATGAGGAATTTAAGGTAATTTATTATACAGAGTTGAGGGTAATTTATAATACTGATAATTATGAAGAATTGTATAATTTGGCAATAGTCATATCTATGATTCAGACCATAATAAGGTCAGAGTGAGAGAGCTAGTCCTGAATGAGGAACATTCAATGGACTCTAAACTGAAATAAAATGACATAGAATAATAATTAGTCCTTTCCCTCCTTGTATTAACATTAACTGACACATCTCTAACTGTAATCACAGGCATGTTAGTAATCGTTTGTACAGATCTTAAAATCAATCCCCGAAAAATTGGAAACAACACCCCATAACTATGGCTGTAATGATTACTATGGCCACTAGAGGACCTAGAATACTTGCCATCCATGTTCCTATGGAATTACCCACTAAAACAACCTTTAAAAAACTTCAACAGCATTCAAATTACCATATCCTCCTCATCTTAATATAATAGCCTCCAATTCTATGTGAATATCAATTACACATTCTAATGATTAACATCTCAGACCCAATTGCTTAACAACTCATGATTGTTAACATATACAATGTTAAACTCCTACTTTGTCCTCCTAATATTCCTGATATAACATACACATTATAACACTCTATTATCACTCCCTGTTACATCATCACATCCCTAGACTATTCCTGCTTTAATAATTCAACCAAATTCAGATCATATGAAAATATCATAACCCCATGATAGGAACCAATTAATTACTTTCCTATCGACATATATATTTACCACTCTAAACATCCGTATCAATATCACCCCATACTTCAAATCTATATCATTACTAATATGTTAATACTTTAACCCAATTAATCAACATGTTCATGATTTCATTCACAATCCTCACCTTAACTTCCATGTTTCAAACAGTATGAGTCAACAATGTCTATTCAATAAATCCTATAAATGTATCCTAAGACATGACCTTAATGTATCACTGTTTAAACCCCTATTATCTATAGAAAACATTTATATGCTTATACATACTAATAATTCACTTAAATCACTCATTAATCTTATCAATTATAACCAACTAAATGACTGAACTCAACCAAATTTAAAATGACAATTCTTATTCACTTTATCCTCATCACTGAAAATGAAAACTCTCAACTTAATCACCCATTACAACTTTCAGAATGTATACTTATATTAACATACATTATAAACATTCATAATTCAATTATGACTTTCCTCATCCTGAAAATAAATACAGATCATTATTCTTCCTTCACTAGTTCTATGATCATGCAGAGTCCTTCTCCATTTATCACCATCTCTCTGTGGAGTGTATCCTTCTATCAGCGTACCAATAGTCTCTGCTGCAAAAACACACAGACAAAACAAAACAATGCTCCGCCGAAGCGGTGCCACCTTCCTCCTTTGCGTTAGAAAAGTCCTACAATGGTCCATATAGATCTAGGAATCTCTCTCTCTTACTTGGCCCTCCATCAAGGGTAGCCATCAACCCCTATTACTAACCTTCCCACTTGGGTGTTGTCCATCAATGACTTCCTTAATCCTTTACCACCACATAGTCTCCAAGTCGCAGAAAATGTCCAGATTCTCCTGGTAGGACTGGCAGACAAACCTTCACCTTTTCTAAAGAAAGTCTGCATAACATTGTTAGTTGAGACACAGCATGCTACTTCATCCTGTCTTCTTATCAGTCCTGATAAGCCTTTTATATTAGGAAGTACACATTCTCAGTTTGTTACCTGTATAAAAGACACCTGTCCACAGAAGCAATCAATCAATCAGATTCCAAACTCTCCACCATGGCCAAGACCAAAGAGCTCTCCAAGGATGTCAGGGACAAGATTGTAGACCTACACAAGGCTGGAATGGGCTACAAGACCATCGCCAAGCAGCTTGGTGAGAAGGTGACAACAGTTGGTGCGATTATTCGCAAATGGAAGAAACACAAAAGAACTGTCAATCACAAAATCAGCAGGGGATCAAATACCTTTTTCCCTCACTGTATGTGTCTATGTATGTGTGTATGTATGTGTGTATGTATGTGTATATATATATATATATATATGTGTGTGTATGTATGTGTATGTGTATTATCTCCCGAGTGGCGCAGTGGTCTACTAGAGATCCTGGTTCAAATCCAGGCTCTGTCGTAGCCGGCCGCAACCGGGAGACCCATGGGGCAGCTCACAATTGGCCCAGCGTCGTCCAGGGTAGGGGAGGGAATGGCCGGCAGGGATGTAGCTCAGTTGGTAGAGCATGGCGTTTGCAACGCCAGGGTTGTGGGTGTTCGATTCCCACGGGGGGGCAGTATGGAGAAAAAAATAAAACAATGTATGCACTCACTCACTCTGGATAAGAGCGTCTGCTAAATGACGTAAATGTAAATATGTGTGTGTGTGTATATATATGAAAAACATGGGGGACTGGAAAAAATGCAGACAATTACATTGATGGAAGTTACAATCTATCTGCAATATTAAGCTGATCTACCCCCTTAAAAAAACAAATAAATAAAATAATCATATTAATTACCTGAAAATTGTATGTCATCCAGTCTTAAAATGTCTGCAAAAACCAAATATTGAAGTACTGTTAATTATTAAAAAAAACATTGTTATCCATTGAGTGAATTGTTATCCATTGAGAGAGGGATATAGAATAGTATACTAACGTGCTGGGTAATTTATTTCTACAACTGTGATGTAACTGAACATCCACTAGGTGGAGCCAGTGGTCCACTCTTGATTAGACACTTCACATAAAATAGAAATTTGTTTGGTAAAAACAGTAGGATAAATACATATGTAGGTATATATATATATATATATATTATACTAACATTCTAGATACACACACACACACACACACACATAATTAATTGACTAGTAGTTTTTCTATAACTGTGATGTAACTGAACATCCACTAGGTGGAGCCAGTGGTCCACTCTTGAGTAGAGACTTGGTTTGGCATGCATTTTCATGGGTTCTGAGACACCTTGAGACATGTCACATAAAATTGACATTTGTTTGGTATAAACAGTAGGATATATACATATGTAGGTAGAGTCCATTCTCGTTTAAAAAAATCAATTACACAACATCTCATTCATTATATACTATATAATTTTATACAATACATTATTAAAAACATTCATTTATAATATACAACATAAATAATATATATATATATATATATATATATATATATATATATATATATATATATGCATAGTTAGATATAGAAGCCTTCATCATATTGAAAATTCAACTCACCTTCAAAATGCTCCATGAGGAATAAATGATTGAAGGAGTCTCTTTAAGATGTATGTCTTCAGGACTTCTGGTCCTCTGGGTCTATTTTCTTGGTTGACTGAGACATCCCACGGACGCTCTTTTTTGGGATGAAATGGATCTGTTTAGGTCAGCAGTAAAACGGGACATCTTTAAGAATACAATTACCTTTTTTGTTTTTAATTGACTGAGACACTGGACATTCCATCCTCGGACGCCTCCCGGACATTCCCCCCCCCCGAGAGCTATTTTTAAAAGGTTAAAGAATAAACAGGTTTAAAAAAGTAGTTTAAAAGACACTTGGGGGACCCCATGTGTACATACAGTTCCCTTGTGTATAAGGGACTCTCTAGATGAGCAAACTGTTGACCATTAAAATATGGATAGCTGAGAACTCTTTCTAAAAGGGTAAACAGGTTTACAAAACATTTGTTTTAAAGAAACACCACACACGCTCACACACACACACGACCCAAAGAACCAGTGGCTCTTGTGTAGAGAGAGAGCGAGAGAGAGAGAGAGAGAGAGAGAGAGAGAGAGAGCGAGAGAGAGAGAGAGAGAGAGAGAGAGAGAGAGAGAGAGAGAGAGAGAATTCATTGAAGGTAAAAAATGTTTTACAATTTTCTTTCAAACATTTTATTTTCTTCTAAAATGTTGTTAAAGTTCACTAAACCATATTGAATATTAAACTATGACACTAATGTTTACTACTAAACCTATATATGGATCATAAACATTATTATTACACAATACTACACCTTACTAAACAATACATGTTTAAATGTATAATTATTATAATAATGTTTTTCTTAGAAAGAAGCAGAATCAGCATTGTTCTCCTTTTCAGGGGCCTTTTGTAACCCGACACCCCCATCAGTCTCCAAATCCCCGTCTTCAAGCTGTGAGGGACTCAGACGTTGCCTCTTCCACGCAGGCTCTCCATGGCCTTCAAGGTTTCACATGTTTTCTTTTCCATGATAGATCAACCTTCTTGCCGATAAGCCCAAGTTTTGTCTTGAGGACAGAAGGGACCATCTTCGTAAATGTTCACGATGGTGGAAAAACTGTTGCACTTGAAAATACATACAAACTAACAGATTGGGTGGCATTTGCGCTATTGAATTCAGAACAACCTAAAATTGTCACTTTGGAGTCTGGACTATACGCTACTGAAGAGTTTCGTATGACTTTCAAATCATCTGGCCCACAGACTTCCTCTTCCAGTGCGTACCCAGGCAGGGATGTTCCATTCAGGGCCTTTTAGATCTGACATAGAGCAAGTCTTATCTTAAGACATTCCCTCATGCGAAACGCAGGAGAAAAACTCCCGGTTTTTGGCTGAAAAAGGTTGTTGAGACAGCTGTGTGTGAAAATCTTCACTGTTGAATCGTCCGGTTGGCCTCCACTCATATCAATCCCACCATTAAATCAATCAGGTGCATCACAAAGAATGGCATCGATGGTTTTGTCCTTGTGGCCCAGACATGAAGGACACAACACACCTAGAATTGGTCTAGGAGAGGTGTTTTCTGGAGTTTTCTGTGGTTGATCTCTCTTGAGGTTTCTTGTCGCTCGTAGTGTTCACAGGACAAGTCTAACACTTACTTATACTCAGGCAGACCTACCCAGAAATTACTTTTTCATTCTACAAGGGGTCACAAGCTCACTACACAGCAGCTCCATAAGTTCACTACAAAAAATTCCCAACTGTTTCACATTTTTCAAACAGTTCAAACTTTAAGTTCAACTAGGTCAGTACACGACACATCAATCACCAGGCCATTACTTTTTATTTCAAACATGTGCTTTACCTCAAAGAAACAGCTGCACTATCAAGTTACATAAGCACACCCTAAATAGTGAAGAGAACATCCGGACAGGATGTCCTTAAAAAGGTCATAAACACAGGACACAGGAAAACTCACCAATCACTTTTTGACAGCAACCGTCTACTATATTCTCTCTCACAGGAGTCTGTGAAACAAGACAGTTGGAGATTGAAACATTGTATGTGTATTCCCTTCCCCCAACTGCTCTGTTCACTCAGACAAACAAACCAGACTGCAGTTTCCCACGCAAGAATTGACTTCAAATCCTAAATTACTTGATATCTTTCAGAAATACATAATTTTCCCCTCCTCACAATTCCATAGGTCTATAGGAGTGTCCCAGGTTTTCATTACAACCATTTCTAGTGCATATTGTATATGGTTTCAATATCAGATTTGATAAATAACAGATTATAACATGAAAAAGCTCAGTGTTGATTTTTAATTTAAACATTAACAGTCCACAAAATTGGTGTGTAAAAATTTATGTTGGCTTGGCTGATAAAAAGGGTAGATTGAATTTCTCTTGGCAGTTGTGGCTCCCAGGTCTACAGCCAATCAAGGACTAGCTACCCATCCCCCACTGCTGCTCTCACCCCCCACCCCTCACCCCATCCCCTGACATGCTGGACTCTCAGGTTCTGTTCAATAAAGTGCAGCACAGTACAGTACAACTTTATTAGTCCATGTTACAGAGGAGCAAAGGGAATTTGTCTTTCTGAAGGGGTTGGTCACAGATCTGCCAGTTCAGATCAAAAAAATCCCACGTTTTGTTGTCTGGCTCAGGACTCAAACCAGTGACCTTTCAGTTACTGGACTAATTCTCTAACTTCCACCTCCTAACACTTCTAGCATGGGCTTCCTAGGCAAAGTTCCTTTTACACTATCCCATGTGTGTAGAAAACATGAGTCTGTCTCATGATCTGGTAATGAGGTAGTCCTGCCTTCAACTTCAAAATCAGTGTCACCCTCAGGTCAAGAGGGCATTACCTCTTGGTCTAATGGTCAAGACACTGTTTTTTCCCATGGGACACCTGGGTACAGATCCCGCCCATGAAATGTGCACACCTCTCCCAATGCACCATTCCACTGATTCCACCAATGTAGTGTTTTTTTGCAAACAGCAACGGTGTAATGCCCCTTTCGTCTCAAACCCGGGTCTCCCTGCCCGTAGGCAAACAAATATATTGTAGTGAATTCAGGGGGTAGCCCCAAACAGGTTTTGAACCTGGGTCCATCAACTGTCAAGCCAACACTTTAAGCGCTAACCCAAGAGGTCCGAACCTGTCGATGATGTGGCTAGGTGTTGGATTAAGGTCGCTACATTACCCCCTTCCTTGGGGAGAGCATGCCCCCACACTTCTTTATAGCAAGTCTCTCACGTGTACACGCCTCTTTGATGGCCTCACAGGCACTATCCCACTTCTGACACCAATGTAACGAATTAAGGGGTAGCTCCAACCGGGACTCGAACCCAGGTCCAGCGACTATCAAGTCAACACCTTATCCATTACACCAAGAGATCAGAAGGTGGTAATTGGTAGGTGTTGAGTTCAGCTTGCTACAGTATATACTTATATAGGGCAATGTGTGATCTGGGAGCGACAGCACTACCACTAGTGCTCCTGACACAGCCTAACACAATCTTTACCTTCTGAACCTTAAAAACTGACCTAAAGTCAGATACATTGAGACAAACCACCATGTGAGCAGCAAGTGTAGGGTTAATGGAGTGAAGTGGGGGATGGGTAGGACCACCAGTATCAACTATATGTCTATGAATGCATTACTATTAATGCAGTACTAAAACGGGTGGATGCTCTTCATCAACACCATCTCACCTGTGAAACTAGATATCAGCAATCAATCAACAAGACTAATGAAATGGAGCAAATGAAGACATTAGAACTGCTAAAGGTCAGATATTATATTCTGACACCAATTTCCTACTGGTAGATTTTGTACATGATCTGTCAATCCTGAGAGCAACGCTCTCTCTCCTCCTCTTCCCCCATCTCTCTTTGCTGGGGTGAAGTTTCCCCTAGATACAGATCTAGGATCAGCTTCCCCTCCCCCAAACCTAACAAGGATCATTAGTGGGGGGGAATTTAAACCTGATCCAAAGCCAGTGTCTATTTGGGAAACTTGTCCCCTCCCCCCACAACTCTACATGTGGATGCGGCTTCCTCCATCTCACCATGTTCACAAAGAAAACGCCAGTGTATTTCAGCTGTAAGTATTTTGAAGTTACTAGCTATATTATTTGAATTGAATTGACCTAGCTTCATTATTATTCAACAATAACTGGGCCAATGTAGCCGTAGCAGTGTCACGCTCTGGCTCTGGGACTTTGTATTTTGAGCCAGGGTGTGTTCGTTTTGGTTGTGTTTTGTTTTGGTTGGGTGGTCATTGGTTTTGTGTTTCCCTTATTTGGTCAATGACTCCCAATCGGAGGTAACGAGTGTCAGCTGTCGGCTCGTTATCTCTGATTGGGAGCCATATTTAAACTGTCTGTGTTCACCTTGTGTTTGTGGGATTTTGTTCGTGTGGTTTCATGTTGTACCATAGACGTCACGTTTTCGTTGTTTTGTTCGTGTGTACGTTTAAATAATAAATATGTTCGCTACCAACGCTGCGCTTTGGTCCTACTTCATAGACGATCGTGACAAGCAGCAGTGGTGGTTCTAGAACATTCCCAGTGGGAGGGGCCAGGCTGGGGCCAGTTGTACTGTTAGAGGGGCCAGTTACATCACACATTATTGTTGTCAAGTCATTTTCTTCACTGCATTGCAGACATCAATAGACAAATGACCATGTTTATAATCAATAAACTATTTATTATTTGCATTTACATTTTGACATTTGCATTAAATATTCACTATCAGGTACATCAACTGTATTCTACGGTTTTTGTGGTTTCTTGCAAAAAGATCCGCAAATGCATCTGGATTTAAGGCCTTTGCCTTCCTTGACTC
>NW_028165868.1:0-2000 GCF_964263955.1 Coregonus lavaretus | reverse complement strand
GATTAAACTAGACCATAGTGTTACAGTATGTAGAGGTGGAGGTTAAACTAGACCATAGTGTTACAGTATGTAGAGATTAAACTAGACCATAGTGTTACAGTATGTAGAGGTTAAACTAGACCATGGTGTTACAGTATGTAGAGGTGGAGGTTAAACTAGACCATAGTGTTACAGTATGTAGAGAATAAACTAGACCATAGTGTTACAGTATGTAGAGGTGGAGGTTAAACTAGACCATAGTGTTACAGTATGTAGAGGTTAAACTAGACCATAGTGTTACAGTATGTAGAGGTGGAGGTTAAACTAGACCATAGTGTTACAGTATGTAGAGGTGGAGGTTAAACTAGACCATAGTGTTACAGTATGTAGAGGTGGAGGTTAAACTAGACCATAGTGTTACAGTATGTAGAGATTAAACTAGACCATAGTGTTACAGTATGTAGAGGTGGAGGTTAAACTAGACCATAGTGTTACAGTATGTAGAGGTGGAGGTTAAACTAGACCATAGTGTTACGGTATGTAGAGGTTAAACTAGACCATGGTGTTACAGTATGTAGAGATTAAACTAGACCATAGTGTTACAGTATGTAGAGGTGGAGGTTAAACTAGACCATAGTGTTACAGTATGTAGAGGTGGAGGTTAAACTAGACCATAGTGTTACAGCATGTAAAGGTGGAGGTTAAACTAGACCATAGTGTTACAGTATGTAAAGGTTAAACTAGACCATAGTGTTACAGTATGTAGAGGTGGAGGTTAAACTAGACCATAGTGTTACAGTATGTAGAGGTGGAGGTTAAACTAGACCATAGTGTTACAGTATGTAGAGGTTAAACTAGACCATAGTGTTACAGAATGCAGAGGTGGAGGTTAAACTAGACCATAGTGTTACAGTATGTAGAGGTGGAGGTTAAACTAGACCATAGTGTTACAGAATGTAGAGGTTAAACTAGACCATAGTGTTACAGTATGTAGAGGTTAAACTAGACCATAGTGTTACAGTATGTAGAGGTGGAGGTTAAACTAGACCATAGTGTTACAGTATGTAGAGGTGGAGGTTAAACTAGACCATAGTGTTACAGTATGTAGAGGTGGAGGTTAAACTAGACCATAGTGTTACAGTATGTAGAGGTGGAGGTTAAACTAGACCATAGTGTTACGGTATGCAGAGGTTAAACTAGACCATAGTGTTACAGTATGTAGAGATTAAACTAGACCATGGTGTTACAGTATGTAGAGGTGGAGGTTAAACTAGACCATAGTGTTACAGTATGTAGAGGTGGAGGTTAAACTAGACCATAGTGTTACAGTATGTAGAGGTGGAGGTTAAACTAGACCATAGTGTTACAGTATGTAGAGGTGGAGGTTAAACTAGACCATAGTGTTACAGTATGTAGAGGTGGAGGTTAAACTAGACCATAGTGTTACAGTATGTAGAGGTTAAACTAGACCATAGTGTTACAGTATGTAGAGGTGGAGGTTAAACTAGACCATAGTGTTACAGTATGTAGAGGTTAAACTAGACCATAGTGTTACAGTATGTAGAGGTGGAGATTAAACTAGACCATAGTGTTACAGTATGTAGAGGTGGAGGTTAAACTAGACCATAGTGTTACAGTATGTAGAGGTTAAACTAGACCATAGTGTTACAGTATGTAGAGGTGGAGGTTAAACTAGACCATAGTGTTACAGTATGTAGAGGTTAAACTAGACCATAGTGTTACAGTATGTAGAGGTTAAACTAGACCATAGTGTTACAGTATGTGGAGGTTAAACTAGACCATAGTGTTACAGTATGTAGAGGTGGAGGTTAAACTAGACCATAGTGTTACAGTATGTAGAGGTTAAACTAGACCATAGTGTTACAGTATGCAGAGGTGGAGGTTAAACTAGACCATAGTGTTACAGTATGTAGAGGTGGAGGTTAAACTAGACCATAGTGTTACAGTATGTAGAGATTAAACTAGACCATAGTGTTACAGTATGCAGAGGTGGAGGTTAA
>NW_028165869.1:0-65714 GCF_964263955.1 Coregonus lavaretus | reverse complement strand
ATCTCCTTTCCCGATCACCTGGTAGTTTCCCAGTGTAAGGCACTAGTCGATTCAGGCGCAGCTGGGAACTTTATGGACAGGGCATTTGCACGCCGTCAAGGCACTTAATTGGTTCCCCTATCCATTCCACTCTCCATCAGAGCACTTGATAGTCGACCATTAGGGTCCGGGTTGGTTAAGGAGGTTACTGTACCAGTCACCATGATTACACAGGAGACGCTTGTTGAGGAGCAGATCACTTTTTTGAGTATTGAGTCTCCTGCTTACCCTGTAGTCTTAGGTATTCCGTGGTTAGTCCTTCACAACCCCAATTTTTCATGGCCACAGAGGGTTCTTACGGGGTGGTCGCGTAACCCCACCATGCGCATTCCCCCTGAATACCATGATCTGGCGCTCGCGTTTTCCAAGACGCAAGCGACTAAATTACCACCTCTTCTGGAAGGGGATTGCGCGATAAACCTTCGGGTAGACGCTGTACCTCCCAGGAGTCATGTGTATCCCCTGTCGCAGGCTGAGACGGAGGCTATGGAAACATACGTCACCGAGTCCCTGCGCCAGGGGTATATATGTCCCTCCACTTCACCTGTTTCCTCAAGTTTCTTCTTTGTGAAGAAGAAAGATGGTGGTTTACGCCCGTGCATTGATTATTGACCACTGCATAAGGTGACGGTACGATTTAGTTATCCTCTTCCCCTCATTCCTTCAGTGATTGAGTCAATGCATGGGGCCCATTTTCTCACCATATTAGACCTCAGCCTGGTGCCTACAACCTGGTGCATATTCGGGAAGGGGATGAGTGGAAAACAGCATTCAGCACAACATCGGGGCATTATGAATACCTGGTGATGCCCTACGGTTTGATGAATGCTCCATCCGTTTTCCAGTCCTTTGTGAACGAGGTGTTTCGGGACATGCTTGGTCGCGGTGTGGTGGTCTACATTGATGACATCCTGGTGTATTCCTCTACGCGTGCCGAGCATGTGTCCCTGGTTCGCAAAGTACTGGTCCGACTGCTGGAAAATGATCTTTATGCCAAGGCAGAGAAGTGTGAGTTTTTCCAGCAGTCAATCTCCTTCCTTGGATACCGCATTACTACCACAGGTGTAGAGATGGAGGGAGATCGCATTTCAGCCATGCGTAATTGGCTGACTCCAACCACGGTGAAGGAGGTGCAGCGCTTCCTTGGCTTTGCCAACTACTATCAGAGGTTTATTCTGGGCTTTGGCAAGGTCACAGCTCCCATTACCTCCTTGTTGAAGTGGGGTCCATCCCGGCTCCGCTGGTCTGCTGAGGCGGATTTGGCTTTCAGTAGATTGCGGGGTCTGTTCACCTCCGCCCCGGTACTGGCTCACCCCGATCCATCACTACCGTTCATAGTGGAGGTGGATGCGTCCGAGGTAGGGATAGGCGCTGTCTTATCCAAACGCTCGGGCACGTCACCCAAGCTCCGCCCCTGTGCCTTCTTTTCGAAGAAGCTCAGCTCGGCGGAGCAGAACTACGGCGTTGGTGATCGGGAGCTGCTGGCAGTTGTCCGAGCTTTGACGGTGTGGAGGCATTGGCTCGAAGGGGCAAAACACCCTTTCCTCGTCTGGACAGACCACCGTAACCTGGAGTACATTCAGGCAGCAAGGAGGCTGAATCCTCGCCAGGCCAGGTGGGCCCTCTTCTTCACCCGGTTTGATTTCACACTCTCATACATTCCGGGTACGAAGAACTTGAAGGCAGACGCACTGTCTCGGCTGTATGACACAGAGGAGAGGCCCAGAGACAACACCCCCATACTCCCGGCCTCATGCATTGTGGCGCCGGTAGTATGGACGCGGATATAGTGCAGGCATTATGCACAGATACATCTCCACCGCAGTGTCCAGCTGGGCTGCAGTACGTGCCTGCGCTTATCCGTGATCGTCTGCTCTACTGGGCACACACGTCACCCTCCTCTGGTCATCCAGGTATCGGTCGTACAATGCCCTGCCTGACCGAGAAGTACTGGTGGCCTACCTTGGCTAAGGACATGAGGGTGTATGTTTCCTCCTGCTCAGTGTGCGCCCAGAGTAAGGCACCTAAGCACCTCCCAGCGGGTAAGCTACAACCTTTACCAGTTCCACAACGACCATGGTCTCACCTTAGTATTGATTTTCTTACTGATCTTCCCCTCTCCCAAGATAACACCACTATCCTGGTCGTTGTGGATCGCTTTTCGAAGTCTCTGCCCCACGGCCCTACAAACTGCGGAGGCTCTGTTTACTCACGTCTTCCAGCACTACGGGGTACCAGAGGATATAGTGTCCGACCGAGGTCCCCAGTTCACGTCTAGAGTCTGGAAGGTGTTCATGGAACGTCTGGGGGTCTCGGTCAGCCTGACCTTTGGATTTCACCCAGAGAGTAATGGGCAGGTGGAATGGGTGAATCAAGATGTGGGTAGGTTCCTGCGGACATACTGTCAGGACCGGCCGGGGGAGTGGTCGGTGTTCCTATTATTATTATTATTATTTTTTTTAGGTACACGTCAACTATTACAGACAAAATGAGAAAAAAATATCCAGAAAATAACATTGTAGGATTTTTTATGAATTTATATGCAAATTATGGTGGAAAATAAGTATTTGGTCAATAACAAAAGTTTCTCAATACTTTGTTATTTACCCCTTGTTGGCAATGACACAGGTCAAACGTTTTCTGTAAGTCTTCACAAGGTTTTCACACACTGTTGCTGGTATTTTGGCCCATTCCTCCATGCAGATCTCCTCTAGAGCTGTGATGTTTTGGGGCTGTCGCTGGGCAACACGGACTTTCAACTCCCTCCAAAGATTTTCTATGGGGTTGAGATCTGGAGACTGGCTAGGCCACTCCAGGACCTTGAAATGCTTCTTACGAAGCCACTCCTTCGTTGCCCGGGCGGTGTGTTTGGGATCATTGTCATGCTGAAAGACCCAGCCACGTTTCATCTTCAATGCCCTTGCTGATGGAAGGAGGTTTTCACTCAAAATCTCACGATACATGGCCCCATTCATTCTTTCCTTTACACGGATCAGTCGTCCTGGTCCCTTTGCAGAAAAACAGCCCCAAAGCATGATGTTTCCACCCCCATGCTTCACAGTAGGTATGGTGATCTTTGGATGCAACTCAGCATTCTTTGTCCTCCAAACACGACGAGTTGAGTTTTTACCAAAAAGTTATATTTTGGTTTCATCTGACCATATGACATTCTCCCAATCCTCTTCTGGATCATCCAAATGTACTCTAGCAAACTTCAGACGGGCCTGGACATGTACTGGCTTAAGAAGGGGGACAAGTCCTGCACTGCAGGATTTGAGTCCCTGGCGGCGTAGTGTGTTACTGATGGTAGGCTTTATTACTTTGGTCCCAGCTCTCTGCAGGTCATTCACTAGGTCCCCCCTGTGTGGTTCTGGGATTTTTGCTCACCGTTCTTGTGATCATTTTGACCCCACGGGGTGAGATCTTGCGTGGAGCCCCAGATCGAGGGAGATTATCAGTGGTCTTGTATGTCTTCCATTTCCTAATAATTGCTCCCACAGTTGATTTCTTCAAACCAAGCTGCTTACCTATTGCAGATTCAGTCTTCCCAGCCTGGTGCAGGTCTACAATTTTGTTTCTGGTGTCCTTTGACAGCTCTTTGGTCTTGGCCATAGTGGAGTTTGGAGTGTGACTGTTTGAGGTTGTGGACAGGTGTCTTTTATGCTGATAACAAGTTCAAACAGGTGCCATTAATACAGGTAACGAGTGGAGGACAGAGGAGCCTCTTAAAGAAGAAGTTACAGGTCTGTGAGAGCCAGAAATCTTGCTTGTTTGTAGGTGAGCAAATACTTATTTTCCACCATAATTTGCAAATAAATTCATTAAAAATCCTACAATGTGATTTTCTGGAGAAAAAAAATCTCAATTTGTCTGTCATATTTGACGTGTACCTATGATGAAAATTACAGGCCTCTCTCATCTTTTTAAGTGGGAGAACATGCACAATTGGTGGCTGACTAAATACTTTTTCCCCCCACTGTATATACTCCCCTTTATTACTTTTCAACCCCACCATCCTTTCCCTACTTGGGGTAAATTAGTGAACAACAATGCCCAGGCCTCTACTTCCAGCCTATACTTACACCTTATGGACACAGTCAATTTTACAATAATTATATTTTATTTGTTTTTGCTCCTGAACTTCTTCTACTCTCAACCTCTCCGATCATTTTCATGATGTCCATCCGGTTTGCTTCTATTTGCCATATCTTTCTAATTGTGCTCTTTCCCAAAAGCTCCCAACATACAACCTATATACTTATTATGGACACAGTATGCTTACATTATTAGTTCTCTTGTTGTTATTTGTTATTAGTCCCATCCTTCAACTCCATTCAACACCTCCCATCTATCTCTTAACACCATCCATATAGGATTTCTATTTGCCATATAAATATCAACCGTACTGTGATGTTTCACAAAAGTTCTGAACCCTTCTATTATCATTGTTTCTACAGATTGTAAATTGAAAATATTATTTTTTGCTAAAAGTATTATTATATTATTGATCGATTGACTGTGACTTTTCAGATCACCCAGTAATGCTATCTGCAAGGTTAGCTCCAGGTAAATATTGCAATCCTTTAGCCATTCCTGGACCTGTGTCCAAAAACAAGCTACAAATGGACAGAACCAAAACAAATGATCTAATGATTCTGTCTCTTCACAGCAAAATCTGCAGAGCTGGGAAGATTGTATCCCCCATAAAAATAACATTCTATTGGTAGCAAGAATTTTATATAATAATTTAAATTGAAAGATTCTAATTTTTGAATCCGGTGTCGTTTTGCGTGTCAGTTCATAAACACTCTGCCATGGGATCGGTACGTCAAAAATCTCTTCCCAACTATTTTGCAATCTATATGGGACGGCTGTCAATCATTTGGTCCTTAAGTGAAACTGATATACACTGCTCAAAAAAATAAAGGGAACACTTAAACAACACAATGTAACTCCAAGTCAATAACACTTCTGTGAAATCAAACTGTCCACTTAGGAAGCAACACTGATTGACAATAAATTTCACATGCTGTTGTGCAAATGGAATAGACAACAGGTGGAAATTATAGGCAATTAGCAACACACCCCCAATAAAGAAGTGGTTCTGCAGGTGGTGACCACAGACCACTTCTCAGTTCCTATGCTTCCTGGCTGATGTTTTGGTCACTTTTGAATGCTGGCGGTGCTTTCACTCTAGTGGTAGCATGAGACGGAGTCTACAACCCACACAAGTGGCTCAGGTAGTGCAGCTCATCCAGGATGGTACATCAATGCGAGCTGTGTCAAGAAGGTTTGTTGTGTCTGTCAGCGTAGTGTCCAGAGCATGGAGGCGCAACCAGGAGACAGGCCAGTACATCAGGAAACGTGGAGGAGGCCGTAGGAGGGCAACACCCCAGCAACAGGACCGCTACCTCCGCCTTTGTGCAAGGAGGAGCAGAAGGAGCACTGCCAGAGCCCTGCAAAATGACCTCCAGCAGGCCACAAATGTGCATGTGTCTGCTCAAACGGTCAGAAACGGACACCATGAGGGTGGTATGAGGGCCCGACGTCCACAGGTGGGGGTTGTGCTTACAGCCCAACACCGTGCAGGACGTTTGGCATTTGCCAGAGAACACCAAGATTGGCAAATTCGCCACTGGCGCCCTGTGCTCTTCACAGATGAATGCAGGTTCACACTGAGACAGACGTGACAGAGTCTGGAGACGCTGTGGAAAACGTTCTGCTGCCTGCAACATCCTCCAGCATGACCGGTTTGACGGTGGGTCAGTCATGGTGTGGGGTGGCATTTCTTAGGGGGGCCGCACAGCCCTCCATGTGCTCGCCAGAGGTAGCCTGACTGCCATTAGGTACCGAGATGAGATCCTCA
This sequence comes from Coregonus lavaretus, assembly GCF_964263955.1. NCBI lineage: Eukaryota > Metazoa > Chordata > Actinopteri > Salmoniformes > Salmonidae > Coregonus > Coregonus lavaretus. The sequence goes on along the minus strand of NW_028165869.1, from coordinate 59,809 downwards.
GACCCCTTGTGAGACCATATGCTGGTGCGGTTGGCCCTGGGTTCCTCCTAATGCAAGACAATGCTAGACCTCATGTGGCTGGAGTGTGTCAGCAGTTCCTGCAAGAGGAAGGCATTGATGCTATGGACTGGCCCGCTCGTTCCCCAGACCTGAATCCAATTGAGCACATCTAGGACATCATGTCTCGCTCCATCCACCAACGCCACGTTGCACCACAGACTGTCCAGGAGTTGGCGGATGCTTTAGTCCAGGTATGGGAGGAGATCCCTCAGGAGACCATCCGCCACCTCATCAGGAGCATGCCCATGCATTGTAGGGAGGTCATAAAGGCACGTGGAGGCCACTCACACTACTGAGCCTCATTTTGACTTGTTTTAAGGACATTACATCAAAGTTGGATCAGCCTGTAGTGTGGTTTTCCACTTTAATTTTGAGGGTGACTCCAAATCCAGACCTCCATGGGTTGATACATTTGATTTCCATTGATCATTTTTGTGTGATTTTGTTGTCAGCACATTCAACTATGTAAAGAAAAAAGTATTTAATAAGATTATTTCATTCATTCAGATCTAGGATGTGTTGTTTAAGGGTTCTCTTAATTTTTTTGAGCAGTGTACTTTTTTATTTATCACAGTTTTCCTTAACCAATTATGTTCTTTAATGCAAGGCCGACAGTCAAGTTCCTTACTTTCTCCCCCTTCCACTTTCCTCTTCCACTTTTGCGGTAAGGCTGCAATTATTTGGTTGTAATTTTGGGTAGAGCAGACATTTCCATATGTTTTTGTTGCATGTGCGACATAACTCCACCAGTCCTACCGATGATATAATTTACGAAGATTATACCTTTTTTAAACATTCTGTCAAAAAAGAAAGGTGTTCGGTGTTCCTGCCATGGGCAGAATACGCTCAGAACTCTTTCCGCCACTCCTCCACTAACCTAACACCCTTCCAATGTGTTTTGGGTTACCAACCGGTCCTGGCACCGTGGCACTAGAGCCAGACCGAGGCTCCTGCAGTGGATGACTGGCTTCGGCGCACGGGAGAAACTTGGGACGCTGCCCACGTTTGCCTCCAACGCACCATGCATCATCAGAAGGCGAACGCTGACCGCCACCGCAGGGAGGCCCCGGTTTTCGTACCGGGGGATCGGGTCTGGCTCTCGACCCGGAATCTACCCCTCCGCCTGCCCTGCCGGAAGCTGAGCCCGCGGTTTGTGGGGCCGTTTAAAGTCCTGAGGAGGATAAACGAGGTTACATACAGGTTGTTACTCCCCCATGATTACCGTATTAACCCCTCGTTTCATGTGTCTCTCCTCAGGCCGGTGGTAGCTGGTCCGCTCCAGGAGTCTGAGGTGCGGGAGGTTCCTCCACCTCCTCTGGACATCGAGGGGGCCCCGGCGTACTCGGTCTAAAATCTGGACTTCGGTGTTTTACCTCCTGCGCCTGACTCCTTCATTCACACCTCATCACAATTACATTGGGGATCCCAACAGGTTAATGAATAAGCACTTTATGTCACGTTGCACCACAAGCTGTGTCTCATGGGCCATATGCTATTATGATTTAGGGTGGAGGACTTTTGTCTCTAGGGAAATCAAACCTAAGACGGTTGAATTACAGTCAACACTGGGACTTCCTATGGGACCTACTATGAGCAGGCGCTACAACAAACATAATTGCCATCTTTCCATTATTAAGGGTTAGTAATGAGAAAGTAAATTATTATTTTATTCTATATGGTTAATGGCGTTAACCTGCAGTCACATGGGTATATGGTAATAATATACCTAATTGGTGATTGGGTGCAGAATGGGGGAGGGTGAGGAGGGAGGGAATAGCTGTAAGAACCACCTATTCACTTGGATGATATTATTAAATCTAATTTGCGTCCCAAATGGCATCCTATTCCATATGTAATGCACGGGGAGCTGAACGGAATGAACATCACGTGGGCACATCATTAAAACCTCTTCCCACATACGTCTGAGGGCCTCCCGCTGGAGAGAACGAGGGAGAGAGGGGGGAGAGAGAGAGAGAGAGAGAGAGAGCGAGAGAGGGGGGGTGGGTGGGTGGGTGGGTGGGTGGACGGACGGACAGACGGATGGATGGATCATGGATGGAGAGGAGGGAAAGTCTTCAACCATTTCTGTTACTGAAAGTACACTTGGAACACAAAACAGAAACGTACATTAATGCTGAACATTTGAATGTTGATCAGTCGTTTTCAAACAACATAAGCTTACATTAACGCATCATTAACATCAGTTTCATGTTTTCACATTACTCAGTATCCATAGTTGCATCCCAATTGGCACCCTATCCCTAAATAGTGCACTACTTTTGACCAGGGCCCATACGGTGCCCCAAGTAGTGAACTATGTAGTGAATAGGGTAACATTTGGGATTCACCCCATGTGAAACAAAACAATTCTTCCAGTCATCATCATCAACCAAGCGATGAAATATCAAACCCATGCTTCACTGTGAAGATATGCACAACTAATTATCCTTTGCCTAGACCTACCTGCCTTGCTAACTGATCAAAGTGGCTTGTTTTTCATGAGTTATACAGACAAGCTGTTGCAACTTTTAATCCCCTTTCTGCTGTGCTATTGTCATCAAGAGTATTGCAACAGCAAAGAGTGCTTAAAAGTGTATGATTTCATGCAACAGGAAGGGCCTCTGTTGACATGAAAAAAGTGGATTACATATTATAGTTGGCCATACTAATATGTTTCACAGAATTATAGCAATGGGAGCCATGAGAATTAGTCTTATACATAAGAGATACCAGCAGTGTGTATTCTATTGTGGAGATACAAACAACTGTGAAACAATTACACTCAAACAAAATAGTATAGTCTTTCATATTCTATTCCTCACATCATCCTCCTTTTTTAGATTGTTGTTTGTGCTGTTTAAATAAAGTTTTTCAAAGTAAATAGTTTTCGACTTTGACTGGTAGACAGTGATTACTTTGACCTTTGATTTGAAAAGGTTGGCTTGCATCTATGCAAATTAGACAGTAGGTCACACATCGGGTTGTCAGGCTAGGGATTTGCATACAAGACTTTCCTAGGGGAAGTCACTGGCTGGCTATGACAGTGTGTCTGTGTCAGGAGGTTGGTGACACCTTCATTGGGGAGGACGGGCTCGTGGTAATAGCTCGAGCGAAATAAGTGGAATGGTATCAAATACATCAAACACATGGTTTCCATGTGTTTGATGCCATTCCTTTTGCTCCTTTCCAGCCATTATTATGAGCCATCCTCCCCTCAGCAGCCTCCTGTGGTGTGTGTTTGTTTGTTTTCCTACTCACATGTCAGTCCTTGTGCCATATGTCATACACGGACACTCCTCCTATACTCAAACGAGAGGATTCTCAGCAACCACTCCTTCACACGTTTCTTTTGCTTCCTGTGTGAAACACACCTGCAAAATGCTAAAACTATGTCCACACACACTGAGGCCTCCATGCCTGACAATAAAATTGGAAATAATTTGTCTCAACTACTTTAGTAAACGGTACATTGCCAAGCAAAATGAAATTATCCAAAGGTTCTTGACTCTGATATGTTGTAGTTGTAGAGCTACAAGTGTGGAGGTTAAGGAAGGTGAAAAATATCCTCATCACCTGTCTGGTTGAACACGGAAGTTGGGAGTTTCTGTATTTACTACTGTACTGTAAAGTTGGCATCTAAGCACATGATTGATTGGGTAGGTAGGCAGAGAGTGGTAAAAAAAATACAAAGTTTATAGGCTACATTTATTTACAATGGTGTCTATCCAAGGAAAATTAAGTTGACAGCATCAAACAACCAAAACAGATGCACATATTAATTGCATTACCTTGAAAGTTGTTCTGTTTCTTTTCCTATGCATCAATTAATGTAAAAACTATGCATCAATTAATGTAGGCTATATTGTTTACAAGCACCAAAGAATGCTCTGCGTTTTTCTGAAACTGGGCTACTGTATGATCTGAGTGGTTCTCCCTCCTCCGTATGTGTAGGCCTAGTTAGTTCACTAGGCATTCTGAGTGCAATTCAACGAAGGCCTGAAATTTGACAGAGTAGCCTGTTCCACCTCTGGTCAGCCGAATGAGCACATGTGCAGAAGGTACATTTTAGTCATTTAGCAGACGCTCTTATCCAGAGCGACTTACAGTTAGTGAATGCATACATTTTCATACTGGCCCCCCGTGGGAAACGAACCCACAACCCTGGTGTTGCAAGCGCCATGCTCTACCAACTGAGCTACAGGGGACTACGATTGTTTAGCTATCGGGAAGAGGCATCAAGAGAATCCGGTGACACAGCCACTCTGTTCAAGGACTGATTTAACGTTTATTTTGATGGAATATAAATTGATCTAGGCACAAATGACAGCTGGTAATTTTACTTTCATATTCAACTAAGCTAGCTATATAACACAAGGACACCAAGAAGTTGTATTTTCTTTGTGAAAGCCCTAGGGGGTTTATTATTTTTTTCTTTGCCTTTTATATTGAGGCTATAACTTCAAGGGAGAGATACTACCTTCCCCTAGGTATAGGAGAATGTGCATTATGTTAGGTTGTGGGTAAAGACCCCCTTGTATAATGGTACTTTGTTGATCAAGACTTATAATTGCATGAGTGCTGCGATGTACTTTTATTAGTTTTGTGAGGCTACAAAAATAATTTTCCTTATATGAAAGGCCTTGGATGGGGATTAATATTATTTTAATTATTTTTAAATAAATATAACAATTATAAGGCGTGGGCTTGGCTGGAACATGTTAAAAATGGCGGACAGAAACCAGGACAGAAACAAGGAAGGAGAGAAGAAGAAGAAAGAGAGTATCTTTGACCTGTCAAAGTACATTGATAAACAAATCCGTGTGAAGTTTCAGGGAGGACGAGAGGCCAGTGGAGTTCTGGAGGGGTTTGACCCCATGTTGAACCTGGTATTGGATAGCACCATCGAGTACTTGCAGGATCCTGACGACCAGTTCAAGCTGACCGAGGACATGTGGCAGCTGGGCCTGGTGGTTTGTAGAGGGACGTCCGTGGTGCTCATCTGTCCTCAGGACAGCATGGAAGCCATCCCCAACCCCTTCATCCAGCAGCAGGACGGATAGTCGGCCAGCCTCGTTCACTAGGATGACCTCACAGTAGTCCAATTCCTGGTGTGTATGTCAATTGTATTTCCTTGATTCCTCGCATCCTCTACTTGCCTCCTTCTCAAAATGCATTGGAGGAGAAGATTCAAGGAGAGGAACATAAGATCTACTCCAATGTGCTTTGAGAAGGAGGGAGGATGTGAGGATTCAATTAAATATTATTGCGGTTAGTATGAAACAAATATATATAAAGAAAATGTATGCAATCACTAACTGTAAGTCGCTCTGGATAAGAGCGTCTGCTAAATGACTAAAATATAATTGTAAAATATGGGGATACTGTAGCTACCCTCTTCCTGTGGATAGTGTACTATGTATGTTGATGGCCAGTACCAATGAATATACTATGAAGTATTTCTGTTTATTGCTGTCACTTTCTGTGTAACTTATGTGGACGCGCTCAACTTGGGTCGTCCAAGGTTCAGTGCAGGGGAAGGCTGCATTTGGGATATTGCACAAAGTTTAATTGGGGCACCCAGACGTTGTTTTGTGCCTCTTCCTGTGCTGTCCCCCCGCTGAGTCAAGGAAAGTGTGCCCCACATGGAATGGTTAAACTGACACATTTTCTTTTTTTGTCAATTATTAGACAAAAGAAGGATGAAAAAAAAAAAGATGTATCTTTTAATTATTATTATTTATTTTTTTCTAGCATAATACAGGAACAGCGGATCAATGTATAGTATGGGATGCCTTTAAGTGTGTCTTTAGAGGCCATTCAATTCAATTTTCATCCCAAAAACAAAACGGATTCGGTCAAGAGAGAAAAGACTCATAGAATTAAAAAAGTCTTACCGGATATTATTCATCATGATCAGACAGGATTCTTAAAATGAATATATGTTGGAGATAGCATTAGACAATTATTATAAATAATTGAAAACTATGAGAATACAGGGATACCAGGCATAATCCTTATACAGTGGGGAAAAAAGTATTTAGTCAGCCACCAATTGTGCAAGTTCTCTCACTTAAAAAGATGAGAGAGGCCTGTAATTTTCATCATAGGTACACGTCAACTATGACAGACAAAATGAGAATTTTTTTCTCCAGAAAATCACATTGTAGGATTTTTTATGAATTTATTTGCAAATTATGGTGGAAAATAAGTATTTGGTCAATAACAAAAGTTTCTCAATACTTTGTTATATACCCTTTGTTGGCAATGACACAGGTCAAACGTTTTCTGTAAGTCTTCACAAGGTTTTCACACACTGTTGCTGGTATTTTGGCCCATTCCTCCATGCAGATCTCCTCTAGAGCAGTGATGTTTTGGGGCTGTCGCTGGGCAACACGGACTCCCTCCAAAGATTTTCTATGGGGTTGAGATCTAGAGACTGGCTAGGCCACTCCAGGACCTTGAAATGCTTCTTACGAAGCCACTCCTTCGTTGCCCGGGCGGTGTGTTTGGGATCATTGTCAATGCCCTTGCTGATGGACGGAGGTTTTCACTCAAAATCTCACGATACATGGCCCCATTCATTCTTTCCTTTACACGGATCAGTCGTCCTGGTCCCTTTGCAGAGAAACAGCCCCAAAGCATGATGTTTCCACCCCCATGCTTCACAGTAGGTATGGTGTTCTTTGGATGCAACTCAGCATTCTTTGTCCTCCAAACACGACGAGTTGAGTTTTTACCAAAAAGTTATATTTTGGTTTCATCTGACCATATGACATTCTCCCAATCATCTTCTGGATCATCCAAATGCACTCTAGCAAACTTCAGACGGGCCTGGACATGTACTGGCTTAAGCAGGGGGCACTGCAGGATTTGAGTCCCTGGCGGCGTAGTGTGTTACTGATGGTAGGCTTTGTTACTTTGGTTCCAGCTCTCTGCAGGTCATTCACTAGGTCCCCCCGTGTGGTTCTGGGATTTTTGCTCACCGTTCTTGTGATCATTTTGACCCCACGGGGTGAGATCTTGCGTGGAGCACCAGATCGAGGGAGATTATCAGTGGTCTTGTATGTCTTCCATTTCCTAATAATTGCTCCCACAGTTGATTTCTTCAAACCAAGCTGCTTACCTATTGCAGATTCAGTCTTCCCAGCCTGGTGCAGGTCTACAATTTTGTTTCTGGTGTCCTTTGAAAGCTCTTTCGTCTTGGCCATAGTGGAGTTTGGAGTGTGACTGTTTGAGGTTGTGGACAGGTGTCTTTTATACTGATAACAAGTTCAAACAGGTGCCATTAATACAGGTAACGAGTGGAGGACAGAGGATCCTCTTAAAGAAGAAGTTACAGGTCTGTGAGAGCCAGAAATCTTGCTTGTTTGTAGGTGACCAAATACTTATTTTCCACCATAATTTGCAAATAAATTCATAACAAATCCTACAATGTGATTTTCTGGATATTTTTTCCTCAATTTGTCTGTCATAGTTGACGTGTACCTATGATGAAAATTACAGGCCTCTCTCATCTTTTTAAGTGGGAGAACTTGCACAATTGGTGGCTGACGAAATACTTTTTTTCCCCACTGTAGCAGATTTTGAGAAAGCTTTCGATAAAGTATGGCTAGAATTTATTTATAAGTGCCTGGATTATTTCAACTTTAGAGAATCTCTTGTAAAATTGATAAAAGTCATGTATAACACTCCTTTATGTAAAATTATAAATAATGGTTCTTTCTCTGAGAATTTTGAATTGTTAAGAGGTGTAAACAGGGTTGCCCTCTTTCACCATATTTGTTTGTTATGGCCATTGAACAGATCCAATGATAAAATAAAGGGGTTAGAAATTATTGGATTAGAAAAAAAAGGTATCAATGTTTGCCTATAATACAAGGTTTTTCTTGAGTCCACAATCTTCAACCCTGAATGGTCTTGTAAAAATATTCAAAGAGAAATACACAACACAGAGGCTAGAGGTCAAGAGGGAATCAACATTTGTTTAGAATCTGTGTAGGGGTTCCAACCAGGGACTTATAGCTACATGTGGCAAGTTCTCATTGGTCCAAATTGTTTATACATTGAGCCTGAAACAGGGTACTCGGTATTTGGCCATTGGCCCATTTTATTGCAAGGAATTCTAATTTGTCAGCCACATGCTAGGCTTGAGGCTATAAACTACATCATGTCTCTTTGTTCAGTGGAGAAAACATTGAGGACAGGGAAGAATGAACATCTACCATCTACTTTCCAGCATAACAACTCTGATTTGTTCTCTTGAATAAATATATTTTTCTTCCCCTGATTTGCTTTGGGGTCTGTGTTATTGAAGAATAACATCAACTGCTAACACTTGGTGCCGTGACCCGGATGAATTGGTCTTGACCAACAACAAGAAAAAAACGAATCAACTGTGTGTTGATCCAGGGGAAAAAGAGAGGGCTGTGCTCAACCCACCCTCGGGATTCAGTTCTTAATCTCCTGATTGATGGCATAATTGCTGGGTGAGTAATAATAATATGCCATTTAGCAGAAGCTTTTATCCAAAGCGACTTACATTTTTTGTGTATGGGTGGTCCCGGGGATCGAACCCACTACCTTGGCGTTACAAGCGCCGTGCTCTACCAGCTGAGCTACAGAGGACCACAGGAGTATAGACCTATATCATCTAAAATAACTAAATCAGGTTAAAATAAGTGCATGCAATGAGTGATATGTACAGTGGGGAAAAAAAGTATTTAGTCAGCCACCAATTGTGCAAGTTCTCCCACTTAAAAAGATGAGAGAGGCCTGTAATTTTCATCATAGGTACACGTCAACTATGACAGACAAAATGAGGAAAGAAATCCAGAAAATCACATTGTAGGATTTTTTATGAATTTATTTGCAAATTATGGTGGAAAATAAGTATTTGGTCAATAACAAAAGTTTCTCAATACTTTGTTATATACCCTTTGTTGGCAATGACACAGGTCAAACGTTTTCTGTAAGTCTTCACAAGGTTTTCACACACTGTTGCTGGTATTTTGGCCCATTCCTCCATGCAGATCTCCTCTAGAGCAGTGATGTTTTGGGGCTGTCGCTGGGCAACACGGACATTCAACTCCCTCCAAAGATTTTCTATGGGGTTGAGATCTGGAGACTGGCTAGGCCACTCCAGGACCTTGAAATGCTTCTTACGAAGCCACTCCTTTGTTGCCCGGGCGGTGTGTTTGGGATCATTGTCATGCTGAAAGACCCAGCCACGTTTCATCTTCAATGCCCTTGCTGATGGAAGGAGGTTTTCACTCAAAATCTCATGATACATGGCCCCATTCATTCTTTCCTTTACACGGATCAGTCGTCCTGGTCCCTTTGCAGAAAAACAGCCCCAAAGCATGATGTTTCCACCCCCATGCTTCACAGTAGGTATGGTGTTCTTTGGATGCAACTCAGCTTTCTTTGTCCTCCAAACACGACGAGTTGAGTTTATACCAAAAAGTTCTATTTTGGTTTCATCTGACCATATGACATTCTTCCAATCCTCTTCTGGATCATCCAAATGCACTCTAGCAAACTTCAGATGGGCCTGGACATGTACTGGCTTAAGCAAGGGGACACGTCTTGCACTGCAGGATTTGAGTCCCTGGCGGCGTAGTGTGTTACTGATGGTAGGCTTTGTTACTTTGGTCCCAGCTCTCTGCAGGTCATTCACTAGGTCCCCCCGTGTGGTTCTGGGATTTTTGCTCACCGTTCTTGTGATCATTTTGACCCCACAGGGTGAGATCTTGCGTGGAGCCCCAGATCGAGGGAGATTATCAGTGGTCTTGTATGTCTTCCATTTCCTAATAATTGCTCCCACAGATGATATCTTCAAACCAAGCTGCTTACCTATTGCAGATTCAGTCTTCCCAGCCTGGTGCAGGTCTACAATTTTGTTTCTGGTGTCCTTTGACAGCTCTTTGGTCTTGGCCATAGTGGAGTTTGGAGTGTGACTGTTTGAGGTTGTGGACAGGTGTCTTTTAATGCTGATAACAAGTTCAAACAGGTGCCATTAATACAGGTAACGAGTGGAGGACAGAGGAGCCTCTTAAAGAAGAAGTTACAGGTCTGTGAGAGCCAGAAATCTTGCTTGTTTGTATGTGACCAAATACTTTTTTTCCACCATAATTTGCAAATAAATTCATAAAAAATCCTACAATGTGATTTTCTGGATTTTTTTTCCTCAATTTGTCTGTCATAGTTGACGTGTACCTATGATGAAAATTACAGGCCTCTCTCATCTTTTTAAGTGGGAGAACTTGCACAATTGGTGGCTGATTAAATACTTTTTTCCCCACTGTATATGTGTCCTCTATTAAAGGTTAGAGTCCTTTGATAAAGGTTGGAGTCCTTTGTAAAAGCCCTATCAGTTAAAATAAGCCATAATTGATTAAGGGAGTGAAACCTTCGCGTTGTATAGAAGTGAGTTGCTGGTTGAGTAGCAATTTTGGGTAATGTAAGCCTTGTAAGCATTGTACATGCTTTTGAATTTTGGGTAATGTAAGCTTTGTGAGCATTTTACAAGCTTTTGAATTTTGGGTTATGTAAGCCTTGTACAAGCTTTTGAAGTGAACACAAGTTTTATGAGGTTCGAGTCCTCAACAAGCTTTTGAAGTGAACACAAGTTTTAGGAGGTTCAAGTCCTCAACAAGCTTATGAAGTAAATGCAAGTTTTCTATGGGTAACCAGGCCCTGCAGAAACAATTTGGGTTCTATAGATAGAGGTTTGAGTCCTTAAGGGGTTATAAATATATATATACATATAGATATATATTATACAACTTTTGAAGTTGGTGTAATGGCATCTTCAAGTGAGAGAACCACTCTGGAAAAGGGCGGGACAGCTGCTCCGGATGTGAACATGAGAAATATATTAAATTCACTGTATGAAGAACCATTTCAAAGTAGAGAAGTGTAGGCTGGAGATAATTCAACAATTACAGAATGTAAGTGTAGAAAAGGCAGACTTGGCCCCCACCTGTGGGCTCTTTGTACCCTCAATCTACCCTCACACTGAGTTGCGAAAGGCAGATCGGGTGACAAACGATGTCTCAGGCCAACCAGAACACAGGCTGTTAAAGGGAGTAAAGACAAACCTCCAGTGACAGTCATCACACAGAAATCAGCATCTCCAAAACAGTTGGATGAATGGTCAAAGATTTTGAAGCATCCACGAGACGTGGGTATGAAGACATGGGACCATTTCAAGCGATATAACAAACTCTACAATCTACATCCTTATGATGGGTTACAGTTGTTAGTGTCTTTGTTATGCAGGCTACTTATGTCGCTGTGTCAATGGTGGCATCGCTTGTTCTTGACGAACATTTTACCATCAAGTGTCCACATGCTGTTCATACTCTTTTGACAATGAATCGAGCTGCACAGGTCACAGCTGCTCGTTGGAACCAGGAGTCAACTGTGTTGGAGGCTCCTAACATCATCATACAACATGGCACACCATCTAATCCAGCTACTCTGATGCCTCCTCCAGATACCACATTACTTGAACACAACTGTTGTGAGTTGGTTTTGGATCAGCTCTCTGATGGGTTTATTAAAGGTAATCCGTTGGAAAACCCTGAGTTTATCTTATACACAGACGGTTCAGGAATTGTGGAGGGGGGTGTGAGGAAGGTAGGCTGGGCGATTATCAAATCAAATCAAATCAAATTAAATTGTATTGGCCACATGCGCCGAATACAACAGGTGCAGACATTACAGTGAAATGCTTACTTACAGCCCTTAACCAACAGTGCATTTCTTTTTAACAAAAAAAGTAAAAATAAAACAACAACAAAAAAAGTGTTGAGAAAAAAAGAGCAGAAGTAAAATAAAATAACAGTAGGGAGGCTATATATACAGGGGGGTACCGGTGCAGAGTCAATGTGCGGGGGCACCGGCTAGTTGAGGTAGTTGAAGTAATATGTACATGTGGGTAGAGTTAAAGTGACTATGCATAAATAATTAACAGAGTAGCAGCAGCGTAAAAGGATGGGGTGGGGGGGGCAGTGCAAATAGTCCGGGTAGCCATGATTAGCTGTTCAGGAGTCTTATGGCTTGGGGGTAGAAGCTGTTGAGAAGTCTTTTGGACCTAGACTTGGCACTCTGGTACCGCTTGCCGTGCGGTAGCAGAGAGAACAGTCTATGACTAGGGTGGCTGGAGTCTTTGACAATTTTGAGGGCCTTCCTCTGACACTGCCTGGTATAGAGGTCCTGGATGCCAGTTACCATACCAGGCGGTGATGCAACCAGTCAGGATGCTCTCGATGGTGCAGCTGTATAATTTTTTGAGGATCTGAGGACCCATGCCAAATCTTTTCAGTCTCCTGAGGGGGAATAGGCTTTGTCGTGCCCTCTTCACGACTGTCTTGGTGTGTTTGGACCATGATAGTTCGTTGGTGATGTGGACACCAAGGAACTTGAAGCTCTCAACCTGTTCCACTACAGCCCCATCGATGAGAATGGGGGCGTGCTCAGTCCTCTTTTTTTTCCTGTAGTCCACAATCATCTCCTTTACTACAATGGACAATGTGATACTGACAGGCACGTTACCTGCAGGAACATCAGCACAGGTGGCAGAATTGGTGGCTTTGACAGAAGCATGCAAACAGGCTGAAGGAAAAACAGCTAATATCTACACAGACTCAAGGTATGCTTTCAGTGTTACCCATGATTTTGGAAAAATATGGAAAAACAGAGGATTCATGACATCACTGGGAGTTCCTGTGAAGAATGGACTAGAGGTGATGGCTCTACTGAATGCTCTCCAGTTAAAATCTTTACAGACGAGAGTAAAGGTAATGATCTGGCTGACAGAGCTGCTAAGGCGGCTGCCAAGAGAACACCTCTGTCACCTAAACTGATTAGGAAATACACCTTGGATACATTGCAATACAATAGAGACATGCAGAGCAGTGCACCAAAAGATGAAGTGTGGGAATGGATGGCTGCAGGGTGCAAACTCAATCAAGAAGGTGTATGGAAATACAACCTGAGATGTGTAGTGCCAAATGCACTCTTACCCTACATGGTGACACAGATCCACTCTTTGGGACACATTGGTGTGGACAAGATAGTTTATCGTTTTGTGGGCAAATGGTGGAATCCTGGTGTGCGGAAAGAGGCTGAAGCTGTCGTGGCGAATTGCAAGATTTGTATGGAAAACAACACCAAAGGACGAGTGAAGGTACAGGCACGACGAGCACCTGCCCCACCAGGAGCCTTCAGACACCTAAAGCTTGACTACATCACGCTGCCCAAATGTAAAGGACAGGAAGATGTGCTGGTTGTTGTTGATCATTTCTCACGATGGGTTGAAGCCTACCCTACTAAGAAAGGAACCGCACAACACACAGCTAAAATTCTGATTCGAGAAATCATAGACAGACAAGTAAAAGAGGTGTGGGGAATAACTCCCGAAGGGGGACATGATGTAGTGCCATAACAGTGGGTGATGGTAAAAAAATAATATGTAACAGACACATTAGGGCCAAAATGGGAAGGTCCTTATCAAGTTTTGTTCATAACGAGGTCAGCAGTGAAAGTTCAGGGAAAATCATGGTGGATACATGTCACTCATTGTAAGGTTGTCCATTTTGATGACAAAGCAGAGCCTGGAGAATAAAGAACGGATTGATTAGCAGTCGGGGGGCGATCTCGGGTGAAGAAGCATAGTAAGATGATCAGAACCTGATAAGCATCTATGATGTACACAGCAGTCATCATATTAGGGATATCTAGGTGAAATGTCCACACCTGAAAATTAGGACATGCTTACTTAGGGAAACCTAAGTGAAATATAAATGTATCTTGAAACCAGGACATGTTTACTTTCACTTTTTTTCCTTCATTACAGGTTATGAGAATCTATCGTCTGAAGCTGCAGTAATATCCCTTGACCTAAGGCCTGTACCTGAAACGATACAAGATCACTGGTGAAGTGTTCATTAGAGACATCCTTATCAACCAGTGGACCGGAGGAAGAATTTATCAGTTCCGGCAGTCTGTCAGAACATATTTTTTAGTAGTTATCTACAGTATGTGGGACTGATACTGGTGTGGAACAGCTGGTCACTTTTAAAGGACTTGTGAATGATTACCTTGCCATTAGGACAATTGAATATTATTGTCTTGCAGCCAAATTGTTTTTGTGAGTTTCCTCCTAATACAGGATGTGGTAGGAATCATAAGGGTCATCACCATCACACCTGTTAATACTTATTTTCTATAACTTTGTTTGAAGGACCACATTCAGTCAATAGGAAATATCGTTGTGCTCTTGGGTAAAATGTTTATTTTGGGGTCAATTTCTACACCATAGGAGAAGAGGAAATAGAATAGTAGAATGATGATTTATTGGGACAGATGAGTTGATCTGTGGCTGTCTGAAGGGTGGAATTGATGAGTGGCTGGAATAAGTATATACACAAATGTACAGTGTAAATGTTTGTGGTCCTCCAATCAGGGGTGAGGGTGGGGATGGGATTATTGTATGTTTAGCTTTTATTATTTATGTTTTGTGGTTTGGTTTCATGCTGTCAGAGGTGTGTGTGCTGGTCATGGTAGTTATGGGTGCTCTGACCAGAGCATCCACTGTGGGAGCGGCCATTTGTATTGTCTGTATTGTATTGTATTGTTGTTTTAAAGAATAGAACATATATATACTGTAACTCTGGGTCTTCCTTGCCTGTGGCGGTCCTCATGAGAGCCAGTTTCATCATAGCGCTTGATGATTTTTGCGACTGCACTTGAAGAAACTTTCAAAGTTCTTGAAATGTTCTGTATTGACTGACCTTCATGTCTTAAAGTAATGATGGACTGTTTCTGTTTGCTTATTTGAGCTGTTCTTGCCATAATATGGACTTTGTCTTTTACCAAATAGGGCTATCTTCTGTATACCACCCTACCTTGTCACAACACAACTGATTGGCTCAAACGCATTAAGAAGGAAAGAAATTCACAAGGCACACCTGTTAATTGAAATGCATTGCAGGTGACTACCTCATGAAGCTGGTTGAGAGAATGCCAAGAGTTTGCAAAGCTGTCATCAAGGCAAAGGGTGGCTACTTTGAAGAATCTCAAATATAAAATATATTTTGATTTGTTTAACAATTTTTTTGGTTACTACATGATTCCATATTTACATTTTAGTCATTTATCAGACGCTCTTATCCAGATCGACTTACAGTTAGTGAGTGCATACATTTTTCATACTGGCCCCCCGTGGGAAACTAACTGTCACGATCGTCTACGAGAGAGGAGGACCAAGGCGCAGCGTTGAAAGCAAACATATTTATTATACGAATGATCAAACGATCAAAACAACGAAACGTGACGTCCTTGGTTACATCAACAAACCTTAACGGAACAAGAAACCACAACACAAAGTGAAAAGCCAGACAGTTAAATATGGCTCCCAATCAGAGACAACCAGCTGACACTCGTTGCCTCTGATTGGGAGTCACTCAGGCCAACATAGATATACCAACATAGAATCACACACCCTGGCTCAACATAACATAGTCCCCAGAGCCAGGGCGTGACAGTACCCCCCCCCAAAGGCGCGGACTCCGACCGCGCCAAACAACCACAACAGGGGAGGGACCGGGTGGGCACTCCGCCTCGGCGGCGGATCCGGCTCCGGACATGACCCAGGCACGGGTTGTGCTGGACTGACGACGCGCACCCCTGGCTTGGTGCGTGGAGGAGGAACGGGCCTTACCAGGCTGACGACGCACACCGTAGGCTTGGTGCGTGGAGCAGGGACAGGCCGGACTGGGCTGACGAAGCACACCACTGACTTGGTGCGGGGAGCAGGAATGGGCCGAGCCGGGCTGACGAAGCGCACCACTGCCTTGGTGCGGGGTAAAGGAATGGGCCGGACCGGGCTGACGAAGCGCATCACTGCCTTGGCGCGGGGAGCAGGAACGAGCCGGACCGGGCTGACGACGCGCACCACAGACTTTGTGCGGAGAGCAGGAACGGGCCGGACAGGGCTGACGAAACGCACCACAGACTTGGTGCGGGGAGCAGGAATGGGCCGGACTGGGCTGGCGACGCGCACCACAGACTTGGTGCGGAGAGCAGGAACGGGCCGGACAGGGCTGACGAAACGCACCACAGACTTGGTGCGGGGAGCAGGAATGGGCCGGACTGGGCTGGTGACGCGCACCACAGACTTGGTGCGGGGAGCTTGGATGGGCCGGACTGGGCTGGCGACGCGCACCACAGACTTGGTGCGGAGAGCAGGAACGGGCCGGACAGGGCTGACGAAACGCACCACAGACTTGGTGCGGGGAGCAGGAATGGGCCGGACTGGGCTGGTGACGCGCACCACAGACTTGGTGCGGGGAGCTTGGATGGGCCGGACTGGGCTGGCGACGCGCACCACAGACTTGGTGGGAGTGGCAGGAACAGGCAGGACCGTACTGGGAACACACACCACTGGCCCTACGTGGGGATCAGGAACAGGCCGGACCGGACTGGCAACACACGCCAGTACCTCTCGCCGTGCCTCTACAACCTCCTTCCCCCTGGTGACCAGTGACTCCCGTAACCTGGCGGCCTCTTCTGCCAACCCGCTGGACCGCTCTATCGCGGCCTCCTGCTGCCCCGACGTCGTGAGCCCCCCCCTAAAAATTTTCTGGGGGTCTCTCCTCCCCGTGGGCCAGGCCTCCATCGTTCTCGCCAGACTCTCACCCCACTGCTCCAAAGTCCAACCTTTCTCCTCTTCTCTTGGCTTGGCCCAGTCGAGACTCCTACTCCACTGCTCCCAAGTCCATCCTCTCTCTTCTTCACGCTGCTTGGTCCTGTTATGGTGGTTTCTTCTGTCACGATCGTCTACGAGAGAGGAGGACCAAGGCGCAGCGTTGAAAGCAAACATATTTATTATACGAATGATCAAACGATCAAAACAACGAAACGTGACGTCCTTGGTTACATCAACAAACCTTAACGGAACAAGAAACCACAACACAAAGTGAAAAGCCAGACAGTTAAATATGGCTCCCAATCAGAGACAACCAGCTGACACTCGTTGCCTCTGATTGGGAGTCACTCAGGCCAACATAGATATACCAACATAGAATCACACACCCTGGCTCAACATAACATAGTCCCCAGAGCCAGGGCGTGACACTAACCCACAACCCTAGCATTGCAAGCACCATGTTATGTGTTATTTCATAGTTTTGATGTCTTCACTATTATTCTACAATGTAGAAAATAGTAAAAATAAAGAAAAACCCTGGAATGAGTAGGTGTGTCCAAACTTTTGACTGGTACTATATATATATACAGTGGGGAGAACAAGTATTTGATACACTGCCGATTTTGCAGGTTTTCCTACTTACAAAGCATGTAGAGGTCTGTAATTTTTATCATAGGTACACTTCAACTGTGAGAGACGGAATCTAAAACAAAAATCCAGAAAATCACATTGTATGATTTTTAAGTAATTAATTTGCATTTTATTGCATGACATAAGTATTTGATACATCAGAAAAGCAGAACTTAATATTTGGTACAGAAACCTTTGTTTGCAATTACAGAGATCATACGTTTCCTTGACCAGGTTTGCACACACTGCAGCAGGGATTTTGGCCCACTCCTCCATACAGACCTTCTCCAGATCCTTCAGGTTTCGGGGCTGTCGCTGGGCAATACGGACTTTCAGCTCCCTCCAAAGATGTTCTATTGGGTTCAGGTCTGGAGACTGGCTAGGCCTCTCCAGGACCTTGAGATGCTTCTTACGGAGCCACTCCTTAGTTGCCCTGGCTGTGTGTTTCGGGTCGTTGTCATGCTGGAAGACCCAGCCACGACCCATCTTCAATGCTCTTACTGAGGGAAGGAGGTTGTTGGCCAAGATCTCGCGATACATGGCCCCATCCATCCTCCCCTCAATACAGTGCAGTCATCCTGTCCCCTTTGCAGAAAAGCATCCCCAAAGAATGATGTTTCCACCTCCATGCTTCACGGTTGGGATGGTGTTCTTGGGGTTGTACTCATCCTTCTTCTTCCTCCAAACACGGCGAGTGGAGTTTAGACCAAAAAGCTCTATTTTTGTCTCATCAGACCACATGACCTTCTCCCATTCCTCCTCTGGATCATCCAGATGGTCATTGGCAAACTTCAGACGGGCCTGGACATGCGCTGGCTTGAGCAGGGGGACCTTGCGTGCGCTGCAGGATTTTAATCCATGACGGCGTAGTGTGTTACTAATGGTTTTCTTTGAGACTGTGGTCCCAGCTCTCTTCAAGTCATTGACCAGGTCCTGCCGTGTAGTTCTGGGCTGATCCCTCACCTTCGTCATGATCATTGATGCCCCACGAGGTGAGATCTTGCATGGAGCCCCAGACCGAGGGTGATTGACCGTCATCTTGAACTTCTTCCATTTTCTAATATTTGCGCCAACAGTTGTTGCCTTCTCACCAATCTGCTTGCCTATTGTCCTGTAGCCCATCCCAGCCTTGTGCAGGTCTACAATTTTATCCCTGATGTCCTTACACAGCTCTCTGGTCTTGGCCATTGTGGAGAGGTTGGAGTCTGTTTGATTGAGTGTGTGGACAGGTGTCTTTTATACAGGTAACGAGTTCAAACAGGTGCAGTTAATACAGGTAATGAGTGGAGAACAGGAGGGCTTCTTAAAGAAAAAATAACAGGTCTGTGAGAGCCAGAATTCTTACTGGTTGGTAGGTGATCAAATACTTATGTCATGCAATAAAATGCAAATTAATTACTTAAAAATCATACAATGTGATTTTCTGGATTTTTGTTTTAGATTCCGTCTCTCACAGTTGAAGTGTACCTATGATAAAAATTACAGACCTCTACGTGCTTTGTAAGTAGGAAAACCTGCAAAATCGGCAGTGTATCAAATACTTGTTCTCCCCACTGTATAAGGTTTCATGATGTTTGTATCTTAACCAAAGTAGATCATTTTTGAATTGTTTTATACATCAGTGGGGGTTTCTATAAGCTTCAATATGAGGTCCTAAACCTAGCATGAAAGTGCATCCTTGTAGCTGTGTGGGCTAATATAGTGAAAATGTTTGCCTTGGGGTAAGTTGAGCAAATAGTCATGGGATAATTGAAGAGTTTTCTTCCCAGGCGTAATGCAAGGCATTATCACTGGGATATGAGGTAACACAGGGCCTGGCATATGTTAACACTAGAACCGACAAGAGTTTTCAAGTATATCTTGTCGAAGTGTAACTGGAACGACAACTTGAGATACACTGGACCAATTGCCTTGCCCAGAAGTGGTGCGATAACACCATTTCCTCATAAGAACACCATCTCTGTCAACGTAACCTACATGAACTTCAAACTCCTCCTCTGGAGGTATTCATCCCTGTTGCCGTCTTTCCTATTTTGTTGCATTACAACCTGTAATTTAAATGGATATTTATTTGGATTTCATGTAATGGACATACACAAAATAGTTGAAATTGGTGAAGTCAAATGAAAAAAATAACTTGTTTAAAAAAAAAAAAAACGGAAAAGTGGTGCGTGTATATCTATTCACCCCCTTTGCTATGAAGCCCCTATATAAGATCTGATGCAACCAATTACCTTCAGAAGTCACATAATTAGTTCAATAAAGTCCACTTGTGTGCAATCTAAGTGTCACATGATCTGTCACATGATCTCAGTATATACAGTGAGGGAAAAAAGTATTTGATCCCCTGCTGATTTTGTACGTTTGCCCACTGACAAAGACATG
Organism: Coregonus lavaretus; assembly: GCF_964263955.1. Lineage (NCBI taxonomy): Eukaryota > Metazoa > Chordata > Actinopteri > Salmoniformes > Salmonidae > Coregonus > Coregonus lavaretus. Next base: position 40,020 of record NW_028165869.1, on the reverse strand, counting down.
ATCAGTCTATAATTTTAATGGTAGGTTTATTTGAACAGTGAGAGACAGAATAACAACAACAAAATCCAGAAAAACGCATGTCAAAAATGTTATAAATTGATTTGCATTTTAATGAGGGAAATAAGTATTTGACCCCTCTGCAAAACATGACTTAGTACTTGGTGGCAAAACCCTTGTTGGCAATCACAGAGGTCAGACATTTCTTGTAGTTGGCCACCAGGTTTGCACACATCTCAGGAGGGATTTTGTTCCACTCCTCTTTGCAGATCTTCTCCAAGTCATTAAGGTTTCGAGGCTGACGTTTGGCAACTCGAACCTTCAGCTCCCTCCACAGATTTTCTATGGGATTAAGGTCTGGAGACTGGCTAGGCCACTCCAAAACCTTAATGTGCTTCTTCTTGAGCCACTCCTTTGTTGCCTTGGCCGTGTATTTTGCGTCATTGTCATGCTGGAATACCCATCCACGACCCATTTTCAATGCCCTGGCTGAGGGAAGGAGGTTCTCACCCAAGATTTGACGGTACATGGCCCCGTCCATCGTCCCTTTGATACTGTGAAGTTGTCCTGTCCCCTTAGCAGAAAAACATCCCCAAAGCATAATGTTTCCACCTCTATGTTTGATGGTGGGAATGGTGTTCTTGGGGTCATAGGCAGCATTCCTCCTCCTCCAAACACGGCGAGTTGAGTTGATGCCAAAGAGCTCCATTTTGGTCTCATCTGACCATAACACTTTCACCCAGTACTCCTCTGAATCATTCAGATGTTCATTGGCAAACTTCAGACGGGCCTGTATATGTGCTTTCTTGAGCAGGGGGACCTTGCGGGAGCTGCAGGATTTCAGTCCTTCACGGCGTAGTGTGTTACCAATTGTTTTCTTGGTGACTATGGTCCCAGCTGCCTTGAGATCATTGACAAGATCCTCCCATGTAGTTCTGGGCTGATTCCTCACCGTTCTCATGATCATTGCAACTCCACGATGTGAGATCTTGCATGGAGCCCCAGGCCGAGGGAGATTGACAGTTCTTTAGTGTTTCTTCCATTTGCGAAGAATCGCACCAACTGTTGTCACCTTCTCACCAAGCTGCTTGGCGATGGTCTTGTAGCCCATTCCAGCCTTGTGTAGGTCTACAATCTTGTCCCTGACATCCTTAGAGAGCTCTTTGGTCTTGGCCATGGTGGAGAGTTTGGAATCTGATTGATTGATTGCTTCTGTGGACAGGTGTCTTTTATACAGGTAACAAGCTGAGATTAGGAGCACTCCCTTTAAGAGTGTGCTCTTAAAGGGAGTGCTCCTAATCTCAGCTCGTTACCTGTATAAAAGACACCTGGGAGCCAGAAATCTTTCTGATTGAGAGGGGGTCAAATACTTATTTCCCTCATTAAAATGCAAATCAATTTATAACATTTTTGACATGCGTCTTTCTGGATTTTTTTGTTATTATTCTGTCTCTCACTGTTCAAATAAACCTACCATTCAGGGGCAAACGTACAAAATCAGCAGGGGATCAAATACTTTTTTCCCTCACTGTATACACCTGTTCTGAAAGGCCCCAGAGTCTGCAACACCACTAAGCAAGGGGCACCACCAAGCAAGCGGCACCATGAAGACCATGGAGCTCTCCGTACAGATCAGGGTTGGGTTATAAAAAAATATCAGCAACTTTGAACATCCCACGGAGCACCATTAAATCCATTATTAAAAAATTGAAAGAATATTTGTTTCCCACGGGGGGCCAGTATGAAAAAATGTATGCTCTGGATGTAAATGTAAATGTAAATATGGCACCACAAGAAACCTGCCAAGAGAGTGCCGCCCACCAAAACTCACGGACAAGGCAAGGAGGGCATTAATCATAGAGGCAACAAAGAGACCAAAGATATCCCTGAAGGAGCTGCAAAGCTCCACAGCGAAGATTGGAGTATCTGTCCATAGGACCACTTTAAGCCGTACACTCCACAGAGCTGCAAAATTGAGCTTTTTGGCCATCAAGGAAAACGATATGTCTGGCGCAAACACAACACCTCTCATCACCCCGAGAACACCATCAACACAGTGAAGCATGGTGGTGGCAGCATCATGCTGTGGGGATGTTTTTCATTGGCAGGGACTGGGAAACTGGTCAGAATTGAAGGAATGATGGATGGCGCTAAATACAGGGAAATTCTTGAGGGAAACCTGTTTCGGTCATCCAGAGATTTGAGACTGGGATGGAGGTTCACCTTCCAGCAGGACAATGACCCTAAGCATACTGCTAAAGCAACACTCGAGTGGTTTAAGGGGAAACATTTAAATGTATTGGAATGGCCTAGTCAAAGCCCAGACCTCAATCCAATTGAGAATCTGTGGTATGACTTAAAGATTGCTGTACACCAGTGGAACCCATCCAACTTGAAGGATCTGGAGCAGTTTTGCCTTGAAGAATGGGCAACAATCCCAGTGGCTAGATGTGCCAAGTTTATAGAGCCATACCCCAAGAGACTTGCAGCTGGAATTGCTGCATAAGGTGGCTCTACAAAGTATTGACTTTGGGTGGATGAATAGTTATGCACGCTCATGTTCTGTTTTGCCTTATTTCATGTTTGTTTCACCCAAAAAATTATTTTGCATCTGTCATGTCTCCTCCCGTTGCTCCCCTCCGGCGCTCTGATACGCCGGTCTACTGAGCCACCGGTCTGAGTACCCCACCTCGGCAACACCGGAATGGAAACCCAATGCACCCCAATCACCTCCAGCGCACCTGCACCTCATCACCACCCCTATATAGCCCTGGACTGTTCAGTCTTGTGTTGCGTGTGATTGTTAGTGTCTTGTCGTTTACTCACTTCTTGTTGTTCTCTTGCTCAGTGTTAAGTAAACCTTTACATTGTTGATTCCTGCGTCTGTGTCCTGCCTCTTTGTATCCTCAGTACTGGTCACAGAATCACACACCAATCATGAAGATGGATGCAGCAGGTAATCCTCCTGGAGTTTCCCAGCGCCTCGACTAGCACAAGCAGCAGATTGCCCAGCTGAACGCCGCCATGCAGGAAGAGCTCCAGACGCTGTATAAACTGACCATCGCTCCGGTTCCACCTCAGGGAGCGGCGAGTGCACCCAGTCCACCCGTGCTATCACCAACATTTGAGGGACCCCTTGCCCTGCCGGAGCACTATGACGGGAAAAAAACTAAATGTAGAGGCTTCCTTCTACAGGTCTCACTGTATCTGGCGCGTCAGCGTGGGGCATCTCCACCGGACCAAGCCAGGATAGCGCTGGTGATTTCGCTACTGAAGGAAAAGGCGCTGGATTGGGCCACGGCAGTCTGGGAAGGAGGTGAGGCCGCGGCGCTTCCCTACTCCACCTTCCTCGCTCGGTTCAGGGCGGTGTTCGATCATCCCATGGAGGGAAAGGACGGGGGTGAGCGTCTCCTACGGCTACAACAGGGAGAGCGATTTGCACGGTGGCGGCATCTTCCAGCTGGAATGAGCGTGCTCTGCGCACGGCCTTCAGGAGAGGCTTACGGGAGGACATCACGAAGGAACTCGCATGTCGGGATGACGAGATGGACCTTGACACCCTCATCGCCATGTCCATTAATCTTGACGACATGTTGAGAGACAGACGGCGTTCCCAACACCTCCCAGAGCCTCAACGCTCACCCCATCTGAGCTATGGAAGCCGCCCTGCCTCTGAGTCCTCACCCATGGAGGTGGGCAGCACCCCCTACACCACCACGGACCACAGATCTCCTGGCAGCTCCCTATCTAGGCGGTATGACTCCCGTCGCCGCTCCGTGAGTGTTCCGTCATCACCTGTCACCAAACCATAGTTTTTAGTTCCACTAACGGTGAATGGTTGTTCCTTCTCTTCGCTTTCCACGGCAATGATATATTCTGGATCAGCGGGGAACCTTATAGATAGGGAGCTGGTCTCTGAATGGGCGTTGCCCACCGTGCCCTGCCTTCTCCGCTACACGTCATCTCTTTGGACAATAAACCACTTGGATCAGGCACCATTACGCACGTCACTCTCCCCATCTCCATTCCCACACTACCGGAGCACCACGAGGAGCTGTCCTTCCACATCGTCACGTCACCCCTTCCCCCGGATCGTCTTGGGATTGCCCTGGCTCAGACTACACAACCCCACCATCAATTGGATCACCAAGAGGATCACAGCCTGGTCCCCCTCATGCCGGAGGAGCTTCCTGCCGGTGGTTTGTTGTTCCACGTCAGTGGAGAGTCCGGAGTCCGCCCTCCAGCCCAACATTCCACGTGAGTATGCAGATCTCTCCGATGTCTTCTCTGCCGCCAAGGCTAAGTGTCTCTTTCCTCACAGGCCCTGTGTATGCGCCATTGACCTGCTGGAGGGACAACACCCCCAAAGAGTCGCATTTACTCCCTCTCCATAGCGGAGACTGAGGCCATGGAGAAGTATGTGGCGGAGACACTGAAACAGGGGTTCATCAGACGCTCTACCTCTCCTGCCTCCGCCAGCTTCTTCTTCATGGCCAAAAAAGACAGCGGACTGAGGCCATGCATTGACTAACGGGGGCTGAACGCAGTCCCCACCAAGTACCGGTACCCCCTCCCTCTGGTTCCGTTGGCCATCGAGCAGCTGCGAGGGGCCCGGTACTTTACCAAGTTGGACCTGAGGAGTGCCTACAACCTGATCTGAATCCGGGAAGGAGACGAGTGGAAGACGGCATTCAGCACTACCTCAGGCCACTATGAATACGGTGTCATGCCCTATGGCCTCGCCAACACACCTTCCGTGTTCCAGTCCTTCGTCAATGACGTGTTCCGAGACATGCTGAGTAGACAGGTGGTGTACATCGACGATATCCTGATCTACTCGGCTACGTTCGAGGAGCACGTCAGGGACATCAGAGCGGTCCTACTCCGCCTCCGGGAACTCAGCCTGTTGGTGAAGGGGGAGAAATGTGAATTCCACCAACAGGCCATCTCTTTCCTGAGATACAGGATCAGTCCTCAGTGGGTGTTCATGGAAAGAGCGAATGACGGATGCCGTCAGGTCACGGCCAGTCCCCACCACCATCAAGGGCCTACAGAGCTTCCTGGGCTTCGCAAATATCTACCAGCGTTTCATCAGGTTCTTCAGCTCCATAGCAGCCCGCTCACCTCTCTCCTTAAGGGGGGGGCCTCAGAAGCTGACCTGGAACCCTAAGGCTGACGCTGCCTTCAAGAGGCTGAAGGAGAGGTTCACTACAGCTCGCCTCCTAAAACACCCAGATCAAGCTCGTCCTTTCATCCTGGAGGTGGACGCATCTGAGGAGGGCGTGGGTGGGGTCCTCTCCCAGCGGCAAGGTAAGCCAGAGAAAATGTATCCCTGTGCCTTTTTCTCAAAAAAGCTTACCCCCGCAGAGAGGACCTGTGGAGTTGGAGACAGGGAGCTGTTGGCGGTAGTCTTTGCTCTGGAGGAATGGAGACACTGGTTGGAGGGCGCAGTCCATCCATTCCGGATTCTCACTGACCACCGGAATTTGGAGCACATACGGTTAGCGAAACGGATGAACTCTCGTCAAGACAGATGGGCCCAATTTCTTACTCGCTTTCAGTTTATTCTGTCCTACCACCCAGGATCACAGAATGTGAAAGCCGACGCAGTCTCCAGGATGCACCATATCAGAGAAAGCAAGGATCTGGGGGATCCTGCCTCCGTCTGTCATCGGATAGACCCCCTCCACCCCTGGACATTGACGGGAGTCCGGCGTATGCGTTGAGGGACCTGCTGGACTCCAGGTTCCGTGGGGGACGGCTCTGTTACCTGGTGGACTGGGAGGGGTATGGTCCTGAGGAGAGGAGCTGGGTTCCGGCTGGGGACGTTCTGGACCCCAATCTAATTTGGGACTTTCACCATCGCCGCCATGAACGGCCTGCTCCTCATCATCTGGGTCGTCCTCTCGGCTTGTGCCATCCTGCGGCGGGAGCCGCGTGTCCGGGGGGGTACTGTCACGTCTCCTCCCATTGCTCCCCTCCGGCGCTCTGATTTGCCGGTCTAGTGAGCCACCGGTCTGAGCGCACCACCTCGGCAACACCGGAATGGAAACCCAACGCACCCTAATCACTTCCAGCCCACCTGCACCTCATCATCTCATCACCACCCCTATATAGCCCTGGACTGTTCAGTGTTGTGTTGTTTGTGATTGTTAGTGTCTTGTCGTGTACTCACTCTTTGTTGTTCTCTTGCTCAGTGTTAAGTAAACCTTTACATTGTTGATTCCTGCGTCTGCGTCCTGCCTCTTCATATCCTCAGTACTCATCACAGCATCTTCAAAGTGGTAGGCATGTTGTGTAAATCAAATGATACAAACCCCCAAAAATCCATTTTAATTCCAGGTTGTAAGGCAACAAAATAGGAAAATGCCAAGGGGGGTGAATACTTTCGCAAGCCACTGTATCTCAGCAAAAAGAGGGGAGAGGGAAACATCTTTACTCTGTTCAGCAATCAGCTGCTTCCTTGACATCGAAGTGACAACTGTAGGGACCCTGCCTTCCTTCATTGGTCCTACAAATTTGCTCACCTTTGCGGTTTTCAAAGGGGAGGTCAACTCACGAGATTTACTGAAATCAGAATCACACATAAACGTCTCAGACAGATCGAACATGGTGGGAGTTCCACATTATACAAAGGAACTTCCATACAACCCATCTCCACGCCACTGTAACCAGTTGCTGAAGTGTCAGAAAGGCAAAACATTCTCCAAAATGAAGAATTGGGCTGACCCAGTGTCTCACAGTATCTTCACCGGCTGCTTAACAGCATCACCATTCTGCAGATACACGAACCCGTCTGAAACAAAGGATTAATATATATCTGATGCAAAATCTTGTGTAAGTGATACACCAGTCTCTCTCATTTTTCTGTTTCAAATTAGGACACTGAGAGACAATGTGTCCTTTCTCACGGCAGTAATAACAAACTGGCGGATATGAAAAACCAGTTTTCTGCTGATCCTTATCTTTGAGCACTGTAGAAAAATTATTAAACCTCGCAGTAGGTGGTGATTTCTCTGGATTTCTTTTTGCATAGGGATAACTACTGGATGCTTTGTTTGTGAAGGTAGTTTTACGTGTCAACACAAACTCATCTGCAAGGACTGCAGCTTTCTCAAGAGTGAGATCCTTGTGCTCATAAATGTAGGTAGCAACCCTTTCGTGAAGGCAATTCTTGAACTGCTCGAGAAGTATGAGTGCCTTTTAAATCCTCAAGGTCCTTGACCTCTTGAGAACCACACCACCGATCAAAAAGACATGCTTGCTCCCTTGCAAATTCAACATGGCTTTGTAATTCTGTTTTTCGTAATTTACGGAACCGTTGTCTGTATGCCTCTGGGACCAACTCGTAAGCCTGAAGGATAGCAGCTTTAACAGTGTCATAATCTGAGCTCTGGACAAGAGATAAAGCGGTGTACACTTTCCTAGTTTTTCCCACAACACTTGAGGAGCAGTGACCAAATATCCCCCGGCCATTTTAGGGATGTGTCAAAATATACATCCACCTCCTTTTCTTTGAAAGGCGATACAAGCCGGCTGTTCCGACCAATATCAAACACTGTTGAGGGTGCAGGATGGCCTGACTTGTTCGACGTACTTCCAGATCTATCTCTTTGTCGTGCTTCCAGCTCCATCTCTTTGAATCGAATGGCATGCTCACATTCCTGTTTTTGTTGTGTGGCTACACGTTCTCTTTCCTTGTGCTCAAACTATAATTTATGTTGCTCCCATTTTGCTTTTAGTTCTACCTCTCGCAGTTGCACGTCTATGGGGTGTACTCTACCACCCGTAGGACCCTTTTCATCATCCTCCCTCTCCGGAAGAATTTCCTCCTCCACCAAAGCAGTATAGACCAACTCTTTGACTACTGCTTTTGAATAGGCATGTGCAACTTTGATGTCATAATGCTTTGCAATGACGAGCAGATTCGCCTTCATACATTTATCTAGCATCTCCCATGTAGGGTTTTCCACAAATGCTTCCAACTTAAGAAATTGTATTATTAGCCTGTTTATTGTTTATGCAACTTCCAAAATGACTCCACCAATCTTATAACCCATCTGGGTGGATGTCAGTGACAAACTCTACCACAAAAGTGTATTTTGAACACTAAAATATCTGGGCATAGCAGAACTTCAGAGTAGGTGATTAGAGCAATTACCATACTCCTGGGAAACAAGATCACGACAAGCTTCCATCTTGTTACGTTCCCCAGCAAGAAACCAAAAACTGACGCTCAAACAGAAAGAGCAACTAACAAAGAGTCACTAACAACAACCAAAACGAAACAGGTGGGGTTCTAGGAGGGGTTCTGAAAGACACTCATGGGTGTCAACTGAAAGTTGACAAGCAACAACAACTGGGACCTAAAAGACAACCACCATGAGTGCTCACACAATTTGGCAAAGAAAAAGCAAACAAAATTAAAACCCACACCAAACTTAAAGATAGGAAGCAAACCAAAAAGTGGAGCAAAACAAAAACAGGGAAGATAAGATAAAGGATAGTTATTTTTTTATCAAATAGGGAGAGGCAACATTTCTCAAGCCAACTGGAACACTGGGCCAGCTGCTCTTAAATATCACCTGTCCCAGCACAGGTGAAACACCTTCTGACTAACGAGATGACAAGCCTGCACGCGTTACACATTCTGACTAACGACACCAATCGATGCACCCAACGTGCTAACCTCCAACCTCGAAAATATAAATGGAAAAAAACGAAAACCTTTAACAATCACTACGCCAGTTACATTGTTGCTCTACTGGTCTCAGTATCACACCACCATTCCTCATATTTCACCAGCCTGATACTGGGGGACTGCAATATCTGTGACAGTACCATTTCTCCCAGACGTGGGGCTCCCTTCCCCCCTCACTCTCCTTCCCTGCAGGTCTCTTGGGTCAGTCCATATGATACCCTCCTCCTCCAGCTCATTAGTATGCAGCCAGCATCCACACTGACATGCACCACTAGCCTATTGTCACATACACGAACACACATAGGAAGCAGGTGATGCTTGGTGTGTGGATGCAGTGCCGTTTAGGCTCTCCAGTCCAGTTGCTCCCACACCTAAAGCCAGTGGTGGCACGTTCCAGGTTATCTTTTTTGCAGTCATCTCAGTAGATTGCTACATCATATTGATGGGTTCGTGGGATGTTAAGCACTTCTCCAGTGCTTATGTAGTGTGTGTGTATGTGTGTGTGCGTGTGTGCGCATGTGCGTGTACTGTTATTTTTATAGCCGTCATTGACGTCTTACCGCCCACGCTTCGTTGTCCAGCAGGCGTCACATGTACGCAGGTAATTCTTGTGCATACGTGGATATAGAAGCAGTTTACATGTATAGCTGTGATATAACACATACCACAATCTGATGAGCAACAGCGCACAATACATCTATTGAATGGTAGCCTTGTTGTAAAGGTACGTGGATACAAACGCCGTTTCTGACTTTATTTCTGCAGCAATAAGACATGAAGGCCTATCATTCAAAGTAAAAATATTTTAGTGGGACTTTAACACTTATTTTACCTGGTAAGGGACCTGGCCAAGAGGTCAGCAGGAAGTAGTCAGCGTGTACATACAAAGAGCACAATACAATACAATACATTAAAAACAATCATAATGGTCAACAACGTTTTCTTCTATCAGAGCTTCAAACTCAACAAGTGATACCCTCTTTTCCAGTTTTAAAGTCTTTGCAGCTTGTTCCAAGACCAAGGAGCTTTATAGGAAAATGTAATGTTTCCCATTTCAGTTCTGGCCTTAGGAACCGTGAAAGATAGTATCAGCTGAGAATGGAGACTATATGTTTGTGATGACCTTGTAAGTGATAGTCCAAGCACTGCTTTGTACCAAATATGTACCAATGCTTCATCCTTCTCAAAGGAAGGGAGGGCCACTTCACCATGTCGTATAGGTCACAATGATGGGTGAGTGGTCTTGCTAGTTATAAATCTAAGCGCCCCATGATACACAGCTGAGGCTTGCATGTAAACAAAGTTCTCTTCAACTAGGTCTTTCCTGACTGACATAGAGAAACACAATTTATTCCTGAAATAAAAACCCAACTTCAATTTCTGCTTTTTGGATAACATTTCAGTGTGCTGTTTGAAACTCAGCTTTTCATCTATCCAGATACAGAGATACTTATAAGAGGAAACCCTTTCAATTAGTTGATCATTTACAGTTCAAATTTGCAAGTGACTCCATTTGTCTGCTTTGAGATTGGAAAAAAAACTTTATTTCTGGCACCCAGCACAAGTTTCAGTTGGTGAAGTTGTTTCTGAATGTCGTCAAATGCTTGTTGTAAGTTCTGAAAAGCATCCTCAATTATAGAGGCACAGGAATAAACTATTGAGTCATCAATGTTCAGGGGAGATGAGAAGAGTTGAATGAGCCAAATGGAGCCAAATGGAAACTGGGTGGCCATGATGGTATGACATACATATTGGGAATTTAGCTATAGGACATTGGGATCCAAAGACAAATAGTCTACAAGCAAAACCCTACAAACTGTATCTCTTCTCTGCTCCCATGCACATGCAATTGTATTGTTTAAATGTCATCAAATAATCTATCACTTTCAATGGTCTTAGTCAAATGACACAAGAAAACCATAGTCTCGTGCAGGTCAAAAGGAGATTATATTGAGTCAATATAGTCAATGTTCATAGGGACTGTTTATACAGGTTTGCATAAAGGGGTTTTTAGGGTTACAAAATTGTGGTAACTTTCGTTTGAAGGATTCCCGGATTTCCTCTTATTCCCTACTGATTCCAGGAATCTTTCAACTGAGATTTGTGGGAAAACCTGGGTATTTTGAGAAAGATACCAGATTTTTTTAACCCTACATGTCTCTTTCATAGATAACTAGCAGTGGTTGTGGTGGAGGAGGCAGCAGACCACATTAGTAGTTCATGTTATGAATTGCGAATGAGAGGGGATAATTGTATAATTTGCATCACTTGATATTGTTCTCATTAGAAATTCTACTGTATTTCCAGAGAGCTATTCTGGAACATCACTGACTTGGGATTTGGGGAATGCCACCAAACTGTCCATGTAATATAATTAAATAAATAAATAAAACACTCCAAGTGATGAGAGAATAAGTGTTGAGGAACACAGAAGCAACATTTTAACACTATATTTAGTAGCATGTTCACTACTGCCCCTTTAACAGTCCAGAACAGGGGTTCCCAAACTTTTTCACTCAGGCCCCACTTCTTTCATCAAACATTACATAAAAACCTAGCTAAAAAACATTAAGCCAGGTGTACACTATACTATTTTGGCCCCGGATTAGCTGTCCCAGATAAGTTTTTGAGATATGAGACAAAATCCCCATGTTGTTGCCTACTCGCCGCGAACAGCCGTCACCGACGCTCGTTTAAAGTGAGCGGGTCAGAGACGCAATCTGAGAGCTACCGATCCCGTCTTTGAGCAGTCCCAGATGTCCCGATATTTTATTGGCACAAAATCTGCAATGCTCTTGTAGTGTGAGATGTGCTGATGTTGTTTTGCATCACCCAGAATGTGTACTCTCGAGCAGGAGCAATGACTACTAGTATGCATTTATACTTGCATTTAACCAAAGCCAAAGTGTAAAATTGTTACAGCTCTGAAGTTCACAAGCAATGTTATTCAATTCCAAAGTGTTGGCTACACTCTTAGAAAGAAAGGTGCTATCTAGAACCCAAAAAGGTTATTCGGCTGTCCCCATAGGATAACCCTTTGAAGAACCCTTTTTGGTTCCAGGTAGAAACCCTTTTGGTACCTGGAACCAAAAAGGGTTTTACCTGGAACCAAAAAGGGTTCTCCTATGGGGACAGCCGAAGAACCCTTCTGGAACCCTTTTTTCTAACAGTGTAGAAATTTCAACTCTGTAAGGCATCCGTGAATGTCTGACTGAAAACTTTTATAAGGCTACTTTGAGCCACAGCTCATTCAAGCTATGTTAACAATCTAATCACTTTATCACATTATTGTTTTCGCTAGACAGTATGGAGAATCCTCACTACCAAGTGAAGAATTGTGTAGTGTGCGCACCACTATGTTGGCAAGACAAATAACTACAGAAAAAACAGTTGTTTAATGTGAGAGGCTCAGCGATGTAAGAATTGTAAAAGTTGTGTAGTGTACACCCGGCATTAGCTGACATCAAATCTAATTTTATTTGTCACATGCTTCGTAAACAACAGGTGTTGACTAACAGTGAAATACTTGCTTACGGGCCCTTGCCAACAATGCAGAGAGAAAAATATCAATTATAACACAAGGAATAAATACACAATGAGTAACGATAACTTGGTTATATACACGTGGTACCAGTATCGAGTTGATGTGCAGGGGTACGAGGTAATTGAAGTAGATACAGTGCATTCGGAAAGTATTCAGACCCATTCCCTTTTTCTAAAAAATTTTACGTTACAGCCTTATTCTAAAATGGATTAAATTATTTTTTCCCTCATCAATCTACACACAATACCCCATAATGACAACGCTAAAACAGGTTTTAATAAATTTTAGCAAATGTATTAAAAATAAAAAACAGAAATACCTTATCTACATAAGTATTCAGACCCTTTGCTATGAGACTCGAAATTTTGCTCAGGTGCATCCTGTTTCAATTGATCATCCTTGAGATGTTTGAATTGCCATCTCCCGAATTAAACTCTTAGAATATATATGTTATATATATCGATAACAGTCACTTATTAAATAATTACCTCTTATCAGTCTCATTCTGAACGTCACATAATCCTTGAACCTGCAAGAACCCTAACCTTATTGATGAATCAGCAATACACAAATTGGCGTAATTATTTATTTACTAACTAACTAAATAACAACACAATACAAACACACATAGGTTATTGATTACTGACGTAATACAATAAAAACAGGTCCCTTGTGGACTGGACTAACAATCGCATGAATGCTTGGGTAGAAGGAGGGTCAGAGTGGAAGGGAGAGACAGAGATTCAAACTATCGTGGTTACTTTGGAGACTATGCTCACACTAATCATAATACTTATGCCTAATAACGCTAATTCGGATTAGAAATGCAACATGTATTTATGTGTAGCTGTCCTCGATAGTTGTGTTGATGATGTAGGACTCTGGTTTGCCCACCAGAGATCCCAATGTCCTTGTTAGAGTTTCTGGTCGTAGTGCTGGTTAGAATGGTTACTTCAGATGTACCAGCGGTTGTCTGAGAGGGATTGTCCTTCCCACTTCGTGTCTTAAGTGAAAGTTCTCTAGACGACTATACATGACAGCTGCAGACTGAAATGATAAGGTCTAGTGCATTGTCTTCTTCTTCACCTCGTGTAGAGGTTGACAGTTTAAGAGTTTCTCCATTTCAAACGTGTTGACTAACGTCTCACGTTTTCTGGTCTTGTAGAAATTCAACCATTTGCAACGTTTAGCTCACACTTCACGTCTGCTGGTCTGTAGAAATTCAACCATTTGCAACGTTTAGCTCACACTTTAGCTGCAAACTATTTATGACCGGTTGTTAAGTCATAAAACTGGCCCCCAAGAAAGGGGTATTCAAACCTTTGCCTAGCAGGAATGTTTGATCCTCAACCCATGTCCCACAGTTGACAGTGCATGTCAGAGCAAAAACTAAGCCATGAGGTAGAAGGAATTGTCCTTAGAGCTTTGAGACAGGATTGTGTCGAGGCACAGATCTGCGGAAGGGTACCAAAACATTTATGCAGCATTGAAGGTCCCCAAGAACACAGTGACCTCCATCATTCTTAAATGGAAGAAGTTTGGAACCACCAAGACTCTTCCTAGAGCTGGCCGTCTGAGCAATCAGGGGAGAAGGGCCTTGGTCAGGGAGGTGACCAAGAACCTGATGGTCAGGCTGACAGAGCTCCAGAGTTCCTCTGTGGAGATGGGAGAACCTTCCAGAAGGACAACCATCTCTGCATCACTCCACCAATCAGGCCTTTATGGTAGAGTGGCCAGACGGAATCCACTCATCAGTAAAAGGCACATGAGTTTGCCAAAAGGCACATAAAGGACTCTCAGACTATGAGAAACAAGATTCTCTGGTCTGATGAAACCAAGATTGAACTCTTTGGCCTGAATGCCAAGTGTGACTTCTGGAGGAAACCTGGCACCATCCCTACGGTGAAGCATGGTGGTGGCAGCATCATGCTGTGGGGATGTTTTTCAGCGGCAGGGCCTGGAAGACTAGTCAGGATCGAGGGAAAGATGAATGGAGCAAAGTACAGAGAGATCCTTGATGAAAACCTGTTCCAGAGCACTCAGGACTTCAGACTGGGGCGAAGGTTCCCCTTCCAACAGGACAACAACCCTAAGCACACAGCCAAGACAACGCAGCCGTGGCTTCTGGACAAGTCTCTGAATGTCCTTGAGTGGCCCAACCAGAGCCCGGACTTCAACCCGATCGAACATCTCTGGAGAGACCTGAAAATAGCTGAAGAGCGATGCTCCCCATCCAACCTGAGCTTGAGAGGATCTGCAGAGAAGAATGAGAGAAACTCCCCAAATACAGGTGTGCCAAGTTTGTAGTGTCATACCCAAGAAGACTCAAGGCTGTAATTGCTGCCAAAGGTGCTTCAACAAAGTATTGAGTAAAGGGTCTGAATACTTATGTAAATTACTGACATAATACAATGAAAACAGGTCCCTTGTGGACTGGACTAACAATCGCATGACTGCTTGTGTAGAAGGAGGGTCAGAGTGGAAGGGAGAGACAGAGATTCAAACTATCGTGGTTACTTTGGAGACTATGCTCACAGTAATCATAATACTTATGCCTAATAACGCTAATTCGGATTAGAAATGCAACATGTATTTATGTGTAGCTGTCCTCGATAGTTGAGTTGATGATGTAGGACTCTGGTTTGCCCACCAGAGATCCCAATGTCCTTGTTAGTTTCTAGTTTCTGGTCGTGTTCAGGTGTTATTAGCTCTCTCTAATAACACCTGTGACTGCTTTATGCCTCTCTCCCATGTCAATTATGCCTTGCCTATTGCTGTTTGGGTTAGTTCTTATTATACAATTTCACTGTAGAACCCCTAGTCCCTCTCAAACTGCCTCATATAGTTCCTTTGTTCCACCCCCAATACACGCCGAGACCGGCTCAATCGGTGCCTCCAATGACGCTATCTCTTTCATTGTTACCCAACGCTTAGGGTTACCTGAACTGTACTCATATCCTTCCATATCCTTTTCTGTACATAATGCCCTGAATATTTTCTACAACGCCCGGAGAACTGCCCCCTTTATTCTATGTACCCAACGCACTAGAAGACCAGTTCTTAAAGCCTTTAGTCGTATCCTTATTCTAGTCCTCCTCTGTTCCTCTGGTGATGTATAGGCTAACCCAGGCCCTGCAGCCCCCAGTATCACTCCTACTCCCCAGGAGCTATCATTTGTTGACTTCTGTAACCGTAAAAGTCTTGGTTTTCTGCACATAAATATCAGAAGCCTCCTTCCTAAGTTTGAGTTATTCACTGCGTTAGCACACTCCGCCAACCCTGATGTTCTAGCAGTGTCTGAATCCTGGCTTAGGAAGGCCACCAAAAATTCTGAAATTTCCATCCCCAACTATAACATTTTCCGTCTAGATAGAACTGCCAAAGGGGGTGGAGTTGCAATCTACTGTAGAGATAGCCTGCAGAGCTCTATCATACTATCCAGGTCTGTGCCCAAACAGTTTGAGCTTCTACTTCTAAAAATCCACCTTTCCAGAAATAAATATCTCACTGTTGCCGCTTGCTACAGACCCCCCTCAGCCCCCAGCTGTGCCCTGGACACCATATGTGAATTGATTGCCCCCCATCTATCCTCAGAGTTCGTACTGCTTGGTGACCTAAATTGGGATATGCTTAACACCCCGGCCATCCTACAATCTAAACTAGATGCCCTCAATCTCACACAAATTATCAACGAACCTACCAGGTACAACCCTAAATCCGTAAACATGGGTACCCTCATAGATATCATCCTGACTAACTTACCCTCTAAATACACCTCCGCTGTCTTCAACCAGGATCTCAGTGATCACTGCCTTATTGCCTGCGTCCGTAACGGGTCCGCGGTCAAACGACCACCCCTCATCACTGTCAAACGCTCCCAAAAACACTTCAGCGAGCAGGCCTTCCTAATTGACCTGGCCCAGGTATCCTGGATGGATATAGATCTCATTCCGTCAGTAGAGGATGCCTGGTTGTTCTTTAAAAGTAATTTCCTCTCAATCTTAAATAGACATGCCCCATTCAAAAAATACAGAACTAAGAACAGATATAGCCCCTGGTTCTCCTCAGACTTGACTGCCCTTGACCAGCACAAAAACATCCTGTGGCGTACTGCATTAGCATAAAATAGCCCCCGCGATATACAACTTTTCAGGGAAGTTAGGAACCAATATACACAAGCAGTTAGGAAAGCAAAGGCTAACTTTTTCAAACAGAAATTTGCATCCTGTAGCACTAACTCCAAAAAGTTTTGGGACACTGTAAAGTCCATGGAAAATAAGAGCACTTCCTCCCAGCTGCCCACTGCACTGAGGCTAGGAAACACTATCACCACCGATAAATCTACAATAATCGAGAATTTCAACAAGCATTTTGCTACGGCTGGCCATGCTTTCCACCTGGCTACCACTACCCCGGCCACCAGCTCTGCACCCTCCGCTGCAACTTGCCCATGCCCCCCCCCCGCTTCTCCTTCACACAAATCCAGACAGCTGATGTTCTAAAAGAGCTGCAAAATCTGGACCCCTACAAATCATCTGGGCTAGACAATCTGGACCCTTTCTTTCTAAAACTAGCCGCCGAAATTGTCGCAACCCCTATTACTAGCCTGTTCAACCTCTCTTTCGTAACGTCTGAGATCCCCAGAGATTGGAAAGCTGCCGCGGTCATCCCCCTCTTCAAAGGGGGTGACACTCTAGATCCAAACTGTTACAGACCCATATCCATCCTGCCCTGCCTTTCAAAAGTTTTTGAAAGCCAAGTCAACAAACAGATCACCGACCATTTCGAATCCCACCGTACCTTCTCCGCTATGCAATCCGGTTTCCGAGCTGGTCATGGGTGCACTTCAGCCACGCTCAAGGTCCTAAACGATATTATAACCGCGATCGATAATAGACAGTACTGTGCAGCCGTTTTCATTGACCTGGCCAAGGCTTTCGACTCTGTCAACCACCGCATTCTTATTGGCAGACTAAATAGCCTTGGTTTCTCAAATGACTGCCTCGCCTGGTTCACCAACTACTTCTCAGATAGAGTTCAATGTGTCAAATCGGAGGGCCTGTTGTCTGGACCTATGGCAGTCTCTATAGGGGTGCCACAGGGTTCAATTCTTGGGCCGACTCTTTTCTCTGTGAATATCAATGACGTCGCTCTTGCTGCTGGTGACTCTCAGATCCACCTCTACGCAGACGACACCATTTTGTATACATCTGGCCCTTCATTGGACACTGTGTTAACAAACCTCCAAACGAGCTTCAATTCCATACAACACTCCTTCAGTAGCCTCCAACTGCTCTTAAACACTAGTAAAACTAAATGCATGCTCTTCAACCGAACGCTGCTTGCACCCGCCCACCCGACTAGAATCACTACACTCGACGGGTCTGACCTAGAGTATGTGGACAACTACAAATATCTAGGTGTCTGGTTAGACTGTAAACTCTCCTTCCAGACTCACATTAAGAATATCCAATCCAAAGTTAAATCTAGAATCGGTTTCCTATTTCGCAACAAAGCCTCCTTCACTCATGCTGCCAAACATGCCCTCGTAAAACTGACTATCCTACCGATCCTTGACTTCGGCGATGTCATTTACAAAATAGCCTCCAACACTCTACTCAGCAAATTGGATGTAGTCTATCGCAGTGCCATCCGTTTTGTCTCCAAAGCCCCATATAATACCCACCACTGTGACCTGTACGCTCTTGTTGGCTGGTCCTCACTACATATTCGTCGCCAAACCCACTGGCTCCAGGCCATCTATAAATCACTGCTAGGCAAATCCCCGCCTTATCTTAGCTCATTGGTCACCATAGCAACACCCACCCGTAGTCTGCGCTCCAGCGGGTATATCTCACTGGTCATCCCCAAAGCCAACACCTCCTTTGGCCGCAATTCCTTCCAGTTCTCTGCTGCCAATGACTGGAACAAATTGCAAAAATCTCTGAAGCTGGAGACACTTATCTCCCTTACTAACTTTAAGCATCAGTTGTCAGAGCACCTTACCGATCACTGCACCTGTACACAGCCCATCTGAAATTAGCCCGCCCAACTACCTCATCCCTATATTGTTATTTATTTTGCTCATTTGTACCCCAGTATCTCTATTTGCACATCATCTCTTGCACATCTATCATTCCAGTGTTAATACTAATTGTAATTATTTTGCACTATAGCCTATTTTATTGCCTTACCTCCATAACTTGCTAAATTTGCACACACTGTATATATATGTATTTCTGTTGTATTTTTTGACTTTGTTTTGTTTTACCCCATATGTAACTCTGTGTTGTTGTTTTTATCGCACTGCTTTGCTTTATCTTGGCCAGGTCGCAGTTGTAAATGAGAACTTGTTCTCAACTGGTTTACCTGGTTAAATAAAGGTGAAATAAAATAAATAAATAAAAATAACTGTGTTCAAAAAAAAAAAAGTAGAAAAAAAAAATCATAACCTGTTTTTGCCTTGTCATGGGGTAGTGTGTAGATTGATTAAGATTATTTATTTTTTTAATCCATTTTAGAATAAGCCTGTAACGTAACAAAATGTGGAAAAAGTCAAGGGGTCTGAATACTTTCTGAATGCACTGTATGTACATATAGTCAGGGGTAAATTGACGAGGCAGCATGATACATAATAAACAGCAGCAGCAGTGTATGTGATGAGTAAAAATAGTTTGATGCAGATAGTCCGGGTAGCTATTTGGTTAACTATTTAGCAGTCTTATGGCTTGAGGGTAGATATGGGCTACCCACTGGGCAAAAACGAGTTGAATAAACGTTGTTTCCATGTCATTTCAACAAATAAATGCAATGTGATGACGTTGAATCAACGTGGAAAACTGATTGGATATGAAAAAAGTCATCAACGTATGGGAATTTCGTATTTTTTTCACCTAACTTTTAACCTAGATCCAATGACATGGTGTCATTTTTTGTTGATTTCACATTAAATTCACATTAGTTGACAACTCAACCAAATTAAATCAAAACTTGACATTGAACTGACGTCTGTGCCCAGTGGATAGTTGATCTGGACATTTATAAATAATCTCTAAGGTCTGCCATGACAAGATGAAAATTGCTCATGCACTTCCCAATTTCTAAAATGTACCTTGAGTAAGTTGAAAGCCTGACAGTTGTTTTGGGGGGTGGGGGGAGGGGGGACGTAGCGCCTTCAAAGGCGGATGGCAGATGGTAGATGTGTATTCTTATGGTTAATGGTCTGGAACTGTTTGGAAAACTCTGATTTAGCAGTGGAGTTTACTTGACCAGATGTCGAGAGATGGAGAGAACTTGAAGGACCCTTGAAGGGACCCACAGGAACCCTAATTTGAGGGGCCGAATGTCACTGTCACTCTGTAGTCGTGGTGTGGTCCTTTTGTGGAGGTCGGCGCTCTGTGACCGCATTCGGTCATGTGGTCGAACCTCCAGTCCGGCCCTAGGGTCAAAAGAAAACCGAGCCAGCTGGGGTTGTGGGGGTTGTTTCAAGTGGGGTTCTATTTGTGTTTCTGTGTTCCTCTCAGCTGGGTACGTAGGTGTGAGAGCAAAAGAGAATGAGACCGAGAAAGGGTTCGGTTATTTTGGTTGTAATTTTATGTGTGTGTATGTCTGTGCGTGTGTGTGTGTGTGCGCCACAGCAGTAAACAATCATGTTTTCCCATATCCTCCAGATGCTGATAAAGTGATCGGAGGAAACTATTTCTCCAACACACTCCACCTATGGTCATACCCTTGTATTTATCAAAGGACAACACATTTTGAACACACTATCTAAAAGAAGACTCAAGGCCCCCTTTCTTTTCTTTTCTTATCCATCCTTTCTTTCCTGTTGCTCATTCAAACAAATATGCCCATAAACAAGGCCTGTGAGACTGGAACAGAACAGTAGCTCAGTGGGGGTACGGAACACTTTGTACTTGATATGATGACAGGTGTTGTTGCATAAGACTGCTTTTCTGCCTGGCTGCTGAGCCCCAGTCATCTAGTACTGCACGTGTGTGTGTGTGAGAGAGAGAGACCCTCTCTGGCTGCCCTATTAAGCCCTGTGTCCGATGTCCAACAATATAACTAGGAAGGAAGTCATTTGCTGAACATGAGCTTCCTATGGTCTTCTTCTAAAAGGGGAAATGTTTGCAGGCAGCAGGAAAAGGCAACGATACTCGGAAGCCCGGGAATATCCTAATGGGAGGTATGGGGATGCAAATGTGTTGGTATCTTCTGAATGGAGAGAGGATATTGTCTCTGTGATGCGTTTTTTCATAGTGGTGTGTTGTTTGTCCCATCAAGCGTACCTAAGAGGGATAGAGCCTTCTCAGGGACAATACAGCGGTGTACTCTGTGCACTATGGTTGAGAACAGGAGAAGTTGGCCTATTGATGTGAGAGTGGTGTGTTGTTTTGTGTGTGTGTGAGAGAGAGAGAGTGAGAGAGAGAACCCTCTTGACCCTCTCTGGCTGTCCTATTAAGCCCTGTGTCGACACTAATCAGGAAGGAAGTTATTTGCTGAATATAAGCTTCCTATGGTCTTCCTCTAAAAGGAGAAATGTTTGCAAGCAGCAGGAAAAGGCAGCAATTCGCAGAAGCCTGGAATATCCTGATGGGAGCGTTGGTTCTCTCTTTTCCTTTCTCTTTCAACCCATGTCATGAGTTTGTCCACAGCTTTGTCCACTTCTGAGTCCCAAATGCCACCCTATTTCCTACATAGTGCACTACTTTTGACCAGAGCCCTATGGGCCTTGGTCAAAAGTAGTACACTACATAGGAAATAGGGTGCCGTTTGAGACAAAAAAAAAAACTTGTTAGTTGGTGATACTGACTGTATTCATTTTCCTCCTAGTATGATCAGAGAAGAATGCCAGCAATGCAGAATGTACAGCACAGGTTGTCGGTGGCACCTTAATTGGGGAGGATGGGCTCGTGGTAATGGCTGGTGCGGAATCAGTGGAATGGTATCCATGTTTGATGCCATTCCATTAGCTCCGTTCCAGCCATTATTATGAGCCGTCCTCCTCAGCAGCCTCCACTGATGTACAGTATAAATTCTTTGACTATGTATATTTTATAATCTATTACATTTATTAACTCAACAATATGGCTGATAAAGCCTTTTTATGTTAGCTCTGGCATGCATTAATCTGAAAGCAACACTTTGGAGAGCACTACTTTTGACCTGAGCCCTATGGTAGAAGTAGTGCACTATAAAAAGGGCATAAGGTGCCATTTGGGATGTAGCCCTTTTCTCTATCTCCTTTTATTCATGCTTTGTTTTCATTATGTATATTTTGCCATGTCACCCTTTGAGACAGGGTTGTTTTCTCTTTCGTTCTGTAACCTCTCCCTTCCCTGAAAAACAAAGCAGAGGTAATTGGGATAGGTACTGTAGTCGCGCGGCGTGCTCACAATAGCGATTGTCCTCAAAGCCAAAGAGGGTTCGCTCTATATATAGACTGGCACAAACATGTGAACTGAATTACCCACGTGGAAGAAAAATTTGTAAATGAGAGTGTGTGTGTGTGGGGGGGGGGGGGGGGGGGGGGGGGGGGGGGGGGGTTTACAATCCTGTGTGTTGTATGAGAGAGAGATGTATATCTTTTTAAATAGTTATTTATTATTGCCTGTTGTTATCCATAATCAATACAAACGATAGCAATACTTAACTACTTATAATAAAATTATCATCTCTTTAGAGCATCACAATAAACAGTTTTTATGAAGTATGTACAATGGAAGACAACATGTTCAATCTGTGCCCTCTCAGTATAGTTCTCATTTCAATGATCTCGAGTAAGAAACCGTAGATATACACTAAAAGTGAGAGCACTGTTGAATATATATACTATAAGTTTCCAGTGACAAAAAAAGCATCAAAAGTTGGCAGAAAGAAATATACAAAGAGCAAAATAGTTTCCTTTCTTCAAAAATATATCAACACAATGTGTACATTTGGTTCCACTTTGTAAACT
Source organism: Coregonus lavaretus (assembly GCF_964263955.1). Lineage (NCBI taxonomy): Eukaryota > Metazoa > Chordata > Actinopteri > Salmoniformes > Salmonidae > Coregonus > Coregonus lavaretus. The sequence continues at coordinate 17,817 of NW_028165869.1, read as the reverse complement.
AAGTTAATGTATTTCACTATTGCATATGCCATATGGGTAAAGTGTTATCGACAAGGCAAAGATAACAAAATATACTGAAGGTATTTCTCTTTTTAAAAATTATAGACGTATTCACAATTAACTGTGAGGGGGTAAAAGCATACATTACAATCCAAAAACATATCTTGTTTTCAAAAATATTTTCTTTACATTGTTTAGTAATTTCATTGCAACATGACTAAGTTTCTCTTCAAAATAGACAGCCTATTTCAGTTAAAATCTTATGTACATAATCTACACAAAAAGGCCTTTGCAGAGAAAATATTTCATAAGTGTAGTACATATTAAATAATACCGTTTGATAATGTCTCCCCCTCCCCTCCCACTTAATTTTCAATGGTCAATTTCTACTACACTGAGTGCTCTACTACATTCAGATGTGTCTCTAGTGTGTTACAATCTAACGAGTTGTGAGAAATAGGTGTGAAAACTGGGTAGTGTTCATTAGGGCACCAAAGGTTAAATTCATATTATTATATTATTATATTATTATCCTCACAATATCATATAGCATGATAAAGTTAGCATACTAAAATGAAATAAATTAGAATTAAGAAAATACTTTAATATCAGTAGAATAAATCAGATTTTCTTTGTTGTGCCGTACAAATACAACCACAGTAGAGAGAGTAAGGCTTTGGGTTGGTATTTATGAAACATTCCAAAATAAATACAATCTAAATATATCTATATATTACTCAGTATGCGGCCTTGCTCTTTCTGAGGTAGGGATTGGATTATTTTAAATGGTTTGTTAGTGAATGTGTTACTGAAACGATCATGGTGTCTCTGTTTTTACACACACAGACACAAACTTCGACCCATCCATACTCATGTAAGCAAATAAATAATATCTGCGTACTGTGTGTGTGGGGATGTGGGGATGTGGGGGGGGTTGTTGACTCATCTTTTGAGGAGGGTGTAAGTACACGTACTGTGCCTTACCAGGGTTTGCTTTACATGTCCTGTCTTGTGGGTCAACAGACAGGCTACTCACAGTCCACGAGCCAAAACCTAAAACCAGAGGGAAAATTCAAAACAAATAAACCGAGCCAGAAATATAGCCTCTAGACACATACAGAGGCCCCCCACATACAGGAGCCTCTGGCCCAGTCTCCTTTTTAGTACAGTCTCTAGGACAGTGTTAGGATTCCCGTCCATGGGTGAGGGAGAGTCATGGTGAGGGTGTTGGGAGGTGTTGGTGGGGTCACATGAGGCACAGCCTGACTTCTCAAGTTCATTTACAGCAGCAGGTTGTCAGAGTTCATTTACAGCAGCAGGTTGTCACGGCAACCCCAATGTATGACTGTCCGTCTCAGAGCAAGGATGAGGAGGGCTTGGATCGTCCACTGTCCTGTTCAGTCTGGGGGGAGGGGGGAGAAAGAGAAAGAAAGAGAGAGAGAAAGAGAGCAGAGCATGTTAAGTATCATTGCATTACATATAGCTTTGAGTCAGTACCAAGTGCAATTAGCTTAGAAATCTACTCACAGTAGGGAGGCTATATATACAGGGGGGTACCGTCGCACATTGACTCTGCAACGGTACCCCCCTGTATACAGTGGGGGAAAAAAGTATTTAGTCAGCCACCAATTGTGCAAGTTCTCCCACTTAAAAAGATGAGAGAGGCCTGTAATTTTCATCATAGGTACACGTCAACTATGACAGACAAAATGAGAATGTTTTTTCCAGAAAATCACATTGTAGGATTTTTAATGAATTTATTTGCAAATTATGGTGGAAAATAAGTATTTGGTCAATAACAAAAGTTTCTCAATACTTTGTTATATACCCTTTGTTGGCAATGACACAGGTCAAACGTTTTCTGTAAGTCTTCACAAGGTTTTCACACACTGTTGCTGGTATTTTGGCCCATTCCTCCATGCAGATCTTCTCTAGAGCAGTGATGTTTTGGGGCTGTCGCTGGGCAACACGGACTTTCAACTCCCTTCAAAGATTTTCTATGGGGTTGAGCTCTGGAGACTGGCTAGGCCACTCCAGGACCTTGAAATGCTTCTTACGAAGCCACTCCTTCGTTGCCCGGGCGGTGTGTTTGGGATCATTGTCATGCTGAAAGACCCAGCCACGTTTCATCTTCAATGCCCTTGCTGATGGAAGGAGGTTTTCACTCAAAATCTCACGATACATGGCCCCATTCATTCTTTCCTTTACACGGATCAGTCGTCCTGGTCCCTTTGCAGAAAAACAGCCCCAAAGCATGATGTTTCCACCCCCATGCTTCACAGTAGGTATGGTGATCTTTGGATGCAACTCAGCATTCTTTGTCCTCCAAACACGACGAGTTGAGTTTTTACCAAAAAGTTATATTTTGGTTTCATCTGACCATATGACATTCTCCCAATCCTCTTCTGGATCATCCAAATGTACTCTAGCAAACTTCAGACGGGCCTGGACATGTACTGGCTTAAGCAGGGGGACAAGTCCTGCACTGCAGGATTTGAGTCCCTGGCGGCGTAGTGTGTTACTGATGGTAGGCTTTATTACTTTGGTCCCAGCTCTCTGCAGGTCATTCACTAGGTCCCCCCTGTGTGGTTCTGGGATTTTTGCTCACCGTTCTTGTGATCATTTTGACCCCACGGGGTGAGATCTTGCGTGGAGCCCCAGATCGAGGGAGATTATCAGTGGTCTTGTATGTCTTCCATTTCCTAATAATTGCTCCCACAGTTGATTTCTTCAAACCAAGCTGCTTACCTATTGCAGATTCAGTCTTCCCAGCCTGGTGCAGGTCTACAATTTTGTTTCTGGTGTCCTTTGACAGCTCTTTGGTCTTGGCCATAGTGGAGTTTGGAGTGTGACTGTTTGAGGTTGTGGACAGGTGTCTTTTATACTGATAACAAGTTCAAACAGGTGCCATTAATACAGTTAACGAGTGGAGGACAGAGGAGCCTCTTAAAGAAGAAGTTACAGGTCTGTGAGAGCCAGAAATCTTGCTTGTTTGTAGGTGACCAAATACTTATTTTCCACCATAATTTGCAAATAAATTCATAAAAAATCCTGCAATGTGATTTTCTGGAATGTCTTTTCTCAATTTGTCTGTCATAGTTGACGTGTACCTATGATGAAAATTACAAGCCTCTCTCATATTTTTAAGTGGGAGAACTTGCACAATTGGTGGCTGACTAAATACTTTTTTTCCCCACTGTATATAGCCTCCCTACTGTCACTTTATTTTACTGTATATATAGCCTCCCTACTGTCACTTTATTTTACTTCTGCTCTTTTTTTCTCAACACTTTTTTTGTTGTTGTTTTATTCTTACTTTTTTTGTTTAAAATAAATGCACTGTTGGTTAAGGGCTGTAAGTAAGCATTTCACTGCAATGTCTGCACCTGTTGTATTCGGCGCATGTGACCAATAAAATTTGATTTGATTTGATTTGAAATCTCGTAGATTTCCTATGATTAGTTAGTCAAGCTACCTCAAGTTAGGGTTCTTAGTTTCCACTGCTACCACAAACAACTCTTATAGACCAAAAAACCCACGCTGTATCTAACATTGGGAGAGAGATATATGTAAAACAGCCTCCTGTTACCATTCATTCCATCCTTGGAGAGAATAAAGTTTTGAGCCTGTTTGTGTGTCACAACAACACACTCCGAATTATATATGTAGGATCATAATTTGATCAGTCTTTTGTTGCTGAGAATTTTCCTGCATGGAAGGAAATACAAACTTCTACTGTATTCAAGGTTTAAGAAGGCTTCTAAAGTTTGTAATTTCCACTTTAAAATGTCAGACTCTGGGTCAGGGCACTAACAAAGAAATGTATCAAGCCCTACAAAACATTTCCATTAATTACAATCCACATTTCCTGTTGCTGCAGGATAATTGTCCTGCTGTAGCAAACTGGCTCAAATGAAGATTCTCTCTCTCTCTCTCTCTCTCACACACAAACACACACACACCAATAGGCCAACTGCTCCAGTTCTCAACCGTAGTACACAGAGTACTCAGACGTATTGTCCCTGTGGAGGCTCTATCCCTCCTAGGTACGCTTGATGGGAAAAACAACAACACGCCACAATGAAAACACACGTCACTGTCAGACACAGAGCCAATGTCCTCTCTCCACTCAGAAGATTAACACATTTGCATTCCCATACTGACCAACAACTATAGAATTTAGCTACCTTTCAATTCAAATAGGTCTCAGACATAGAAGACAGGGTGTTCTAAGGCTAGCTAAACCATAAGGGCCTTGGCCACCAGACCACACGCCTTCTAGTGGCTCCATGACCACAGTCCTGACTGTTAGCCAGATGGCCTAATCCCTCTGCCATAATCCTATTGCAATTACATGCAGAGGGGAGATATGTTAGCCTCGCTAGCCTCTGTGAGCGTTGGCTTTTGCCTAGCCACCCTGGGGGTTGTCTTTAGCGGCAATAATTACATAATCACGAGAGGGGGATCGAGTCGCATCACGGAGAGTGGAGAATTGAGAGACTATAACGACCGAAGCGCAGTGCAGATCAGTGCCCTCTGAGGCAGGGAGGTGAGGTTCTGGGCTGGTCTCACTAAGGGGGTATAGTGTAGGTACTAAGGGGACTGACGTTTAGCAAGGCAACATGTCTAGTTAACATCCTCATTACTTATTTATCTCCTATTTACTATATTTAGCCAGGGTAGAGAGGGGGGAGGGGGGAGAGAGAGAGAGAGAGAGAGGGAAAACGCCATGTCACTTCGGGTCACTGCTTCCACTATCAGGGGGAAGAGAGAGAGGAGAGGAAAATATGAAATGAGGAAAACAGTGCACACATGACCCACCCATACCTGATCGCATGTGAGATGAGCTGAAGTGAATTGCTCTCTCATTCCATCTCCCCCTTCCCTGAAAAATAATGGACACACACGTCGTTGTCGCTAGCTCAGCGGGGCGATGCGTTTGGGACGGTATCACGCCAAGCAAGCAGCAGCAGCTTTGTAGGGGCTGAGGAGGGAGGATGGGGGTTAGGAATACTGCAGTAGGGGGATAAAGCACCTCCAGCTGTGGAGCTCCTCTATGCCATCTGGGTCTTCCAGTAATGGGCCCAGCCAGCGGTGATGGTGGTGGGGGCTTAGAGAGCAGAGCAGGAGAGCAGAGTGGCCCTGCAAACCTGATTACAGAGGGCACGGTTGGGGTTGTGGCAGAGGCAGATGTCCTTGTACCTCACTGCAAAGGCTCTGATATGTTGCTGTTCAGTGATTGTACACCCTATAGACTGCTTATTCACATATAATACACGTGCCACTATGGTGGACTTCGGCAGTTTACAATGCCGAAACTGAACTGCAGAGCAGCTAACAACTGAAGCAAATTTGTGAATGGTTTAGGAAGATGGTGTGTGTTTACGTGAGTCTAAGGCAGAGAGAGAGAGACAGACAGAGATTGAGAGTGTGTATGCACACACCCTTTCATCCCACCTCCATAACGAGCAACCTGGACACGGCGGCAGTGTCTAATCCCCAGCCACACACAGTGTGTAATCTCATCTCTAACTCTAACCCTGGCTGCTGCTGCGGAGGCTAAATATAGGGGAGCGCTGCCTGGCGACGCCTGCCGCGTGGGTTATCTGGAACCGGGAACATCCCGGCCTAGTTTAGTCACCGTGTCACAGCGTCTGCACTGCAACGCCACCCCACTGGAAACTCTGACACAGCAGTGCGTGTGTTGGGAGGGGGGAGGGATGTTTGTGTGTGTGCTACTAAACAGAGTGAGTGAGAGACAAGCATGAAAAGAGCGGCAGCAGGGAGTAAGCAAAAAATAAAAAGAACTACAAGAAAATGAGAAAAAATAACATCAAAAGAGGAAAGGTAGAACAGGAAAAGAACGGGAAAGTAAGAGAGAAAATAGGCCAGCGGAAAAGAGCGGGAGCAGAGAGAGAAAGAGAAAACAAGCGAAGAGAGGGAGGGTCGAACTGCCTCTAATATTCTCTTCTCTATAATCTCATCTTCTTGAGCATGCTCCCTGACTTCTGATCTCGGAGCGAGAGAAAAATTAAAAGTGGTGGGGAGGGGAAGAGTGTGTGTTATGCATGTGAAACCAGATCAGCTCTTCTAAGAACAAACAAAACACGTCACACACACACTGGACCTGGCCCAGAGCGAAAATAATCTGCATCTGGCGTGCCTGCTACGTGCGTGATGTTCCACTATTCTACTGCATTTGCGTGTTCTAAACCGAAAGCAGCACTGACAAATGCTGACGATGATGATCTTTGATCACATCCGATTCAACACGCACTCTGGAGATAAAGAACAATTGCGGCTCGGATTCACAGTCACGGACAGGATGGATATATGAGAGAGCTGTGCTAGAGTGTGAGCTACTGGCTATTGCTTCACCCCCCACCTCTCTCCCCCCATCCCTGTCCCCCTCCCCTCTCCCTGGGTTGATGATGGACATTAGACTGGCCCCTGGGCTGCTCCTGCAGCAGCAGCAGAGGCAGCAGATGGTGTGCAGTCATTAGTGTATAGTTGTGGGTGGTGCTAGCCTGCCTTGACTGGCGTGCAAGACACTGTTCAGTGCTCACCAGTGACTGCTGCTCGTGACTACGTCCCAAATGGCACCCTATTCTCTATGTAGTGCACTTCTTTTGACCAGGGCCCATTGCACTCTGGTAAAAAGTAGTGTATCATATAGGGTGCAATTTGGGACACAGACACGTCTGTGCTACATGCTAATGGTCCATCGGTAATGAGGTGTAGGTAGTGGGGGTGGAGGAGGGGGCAAAGGTGGGGGTTGAGGGGAAGATAGTGGTGCACGGCAGGTGCATTACCCCCCCTTCTCCCGGATGCAGAGCCATCTGCCACCACTCAAGGAGAGTTTGCCGTTTTCACCGGGCGCCGCTCATAGGAGCTCTCAATCCCCTCTCAAGGAGGGCCGAGTGTGTGTGTGGCCGCACAAAAAAACACTCTGGGTGTTTACCCTCGCTGCTGCCGGCCATTAGGGCAAAACACCTGACGTCAAATCACTGAGAGTGATGTCAAATGAGAGAGAGGATGAAAAACAAGAAGACAGACCTGATCAGATAAAAGGCTATTAGCCCCCAGAGAGGAAGAGACAGAGACGTCCCTAAACCTAGCCTCTGCCTGCCTCAGGTCATGGGGATGGTTGGGGTTTTTATTTTTATTTATTTCACCTTTATTTAACCAGGTAAGCCAGTTGAGAACAAGTTCTCATTTACAACTGCGACCTGGCCAAGATAAAGCAAAGCAGTGCGATAAAAACAACAACACAGAGTTACATATGGGGTAAAACAAAACATAAAGTCAAAAATACAACAGAAAATATATATATACAGTGTGTTCAAATGTAGCAAGTTATGGAGGTAAAGTGGGTTAGCTCACGTTAGCACACTCTCAGGTAATTGTGATAGGGTTAGCATTAGCACACTCTGAGATGTAAACAGAGTTGGTGCCCAAGTGCCCTGGCCTGCTGATGAGGCAGAAAGTAAACAAACACAGTGACCATCCCTGTGACCTCTATTTATGCAACCAACTTTCAAATCAAATTAAATCAAATTTTATTTGCCACATGCACTGAATACAACAGCTGTAGAGCTTGCAGTGAAATGCTTACTTACAAGCCCTTAACCAACAATGAAGTTATGAGAAAAATAAGTGAAGTAAAAATAAGTAAAGTAAAACAATTTTTTAAGAGCAGTAGTAAAAATTTAAAAAAAGGTAGGGAGTCTATATACAGTGGGTACCGGTACAGAGTCAATGTGCGGGGGCACAGCTTAGTCGAGGAAATTGAGTTAATATGTACACGTGGGTAGAGTTAAAGTCACTATGCATAGATAATAAACAGAGAGTAGCAGCAGCGTAAAAGAGGGGGTAGGGTGGGGTGGGGGGACAATGCAAATAGTCTGGGTAGCCATGACTAGCTGTTCAGGAGTCTTATGGCTTGGGGGTAGAAGCTGTTAAGAAGCCTTTTGGACCTAGACTTGGCGCTACGGTACCGCTTGCACTTGCGGTAGCAGAGAGAAAAGTCTATGACTAGGGTGGCTGGAGTCTTTGACAATTTTTAGGGCCTTCATCTGACACCGCCTGGTATAGAGGTCCTGGATGGCAGGAAGCTTGGCCCCAGTGATGTACTGGGACGTACGCACTACCCTCTGTAGTGCCTTGTGGTCAGAGGCCGAGCAGTTGCCATACTAGGCAGTGCTGCAACCAGTCTGGATGCTCTCGATGGTGCAGCTGTAGAACTTTTTGAGGATCTGAGGACCCATGCCAAATCTTTTCAGTCTCCTGAGGGGGAATAGGCTTTGTCGTGCACTCTTCACGACTGTCTTGGTGTGTTTGAACCATGATAGTTTGTTGGTGATGTGGACACCAAGGAACCTGAAGCTCTAAACCTGTTCCACTACAGCACGTCGATGAGATTGGGGGCGTGCTCAGTCCTCTTTTTTCACCTGTCGTCCACAATCATCTCCTTTGTCTTGATCACATTGAGGGAGAGGTTGTTATCCTGGCACCACAAGGCCAGGTCTCTGACCTCCTCCCTATAGGCTGTCTCATCATTGTCGGTGATCAGGCCTTCCACTGTTGTGTCGTCTGCAAACTTAATGATGGTGTTGGAGTCGTGCCTGGCCATGCAGTCATGGGTGAACAGGGAGTGCAGGAGGGGACTGAGGATCAGCGTGGCAGATGTGCTGTTACCTACCCTTACCACCTGGGGACGGCCCGTCAGGAAGTCCAAGATCCAGTTGCAGAGGGAGGTGTTTAGTCCCAGGGTCCTTAGCTTAGTAATGAGCTTTGAGGGCACTATGGTGTTGAACGCTGAGCTGTAGTCAATGAATAGCATTCTCACGTAGGTGTTCCTCTCTTCCAGGTGGGAAAGGGCAGCGTGGAGTGCAATAGAGATTGCATCATCTGTGGGTCTGTATGCAAATTGGAGTGGGTCTAGGGTTTCTGGGATAATGGTGTTGATGTGAGCCATGACCAGCCTTTCAAAGCACTTCATGGCTACAGACATGAGTGCTACGGGTCGGTAGTCATTTAGGCAGGTGATCTTAGTGTTCTTGGGCACAGGGACTATGGTGGTCCGCTTGAAACATGTTGGTATTACAGACTCAGTCAGGGACATGTTGAAAATGTCAGTGAAGACACTTGCCAGTTGGTCAGCGCATGCTCGGAGTACGTGTCCTGGTAATCCGTCTGGCCTGCTTAAAAGTCTTACTCATATCGGCTACGGAGAGCGTGATCACATAGTCATCCGGAACAGCTGATGCTCTCATGCATGATTCAGTGTTGCTTGCCTCGAAGTGAGCATAGAAGTGATTTAGCTCATTTGGTAGGCTCGTGTCACTGGGCAGCTCGCGGCTGTGCTTCCCTTTGTAGTCTGTAATAGTTTTGTCTAGATAATCACGCAAAACATCTGTCTGTCAACAATGTCACCGCCAAGTCCCAAATCCTTTGACTGATTGACAGTGACGGAGAGAGAAGACTGAGTTTGGGAGTTTGTCTGAAAACAACTCCGTGGTGGCATTCCAGGCGGACGCACATGGTGCCGGGGAGGCACTAAATACCTGGGATGGCTGGGGCTGGAGCTGGGTTGGTACTTTGTACCTAGCAAAACCGCCATGTCTCTTTCCCTCTCCTCCCACTCATTCATTGTGTGGCTTTGAAGTTGAATGATAAACACTGTATTAGGCCTCTGACTAGCGAGAAGTCACCGAAAATGTGGACACCTTCTCGTCGAAAATCTCATTCCAAAATCATGGCCATTAATATGGAGTTGGTCCCCCCTTTGCTGCTAGAACAGCCTCCACTCTTCTGAGAAGGCTTTCCACTAGATGTTGGAACATTTTTGCGGGGACTTCCATTCAGCCACAAGAGAATTAGTGAGGTCGGGCAATTAGGCCTGGCTCGCAGTCGGCGTTCCAATTCATCCCAAAGGTGTTCGATGTGGTTGAGGTCAGGGCTCTGTGCAGGCAAGTTCTTCCACAACGATCTCGACAAACCATTTCTGTATGGACCTCGCTTTGTGCACGGGGGCATTGTCATGCTGAAACAGGAAAGGGCCTTCCCCAAACTGTTGCAACAAAGTAGGAAGCACAGAATTGTCTAGAATGTCATTGTATGGTGTAGCGTTAAGGTTTCCCTTCACTGGAACAAAGGGGGCCTAGCTCAAACCATGAAAAACAGCCCCAGACCATTATTCCTCCTCCACCAAACTTTACAGTTGGCACTACGCTTTCGGGCAGGTAGCGTTCTCCTGGCATCCGCCAAACCCAGATTTGTCCGTCGGACTGCCAGATTGTGAAGTGTGATTCATCACTCCAGAAAACGCAATTCCACTGCTCCAGAGTCCAATGGCGGCGAGCTTTACACTACTCCAGCCAACGCTTGGCATTGCGCATGGTGATCTTAGGCTTATGTGCGGCCGCTTGGCCATGGAAACCCATTTAATAAAGTTCCCAACGAACAGTTCTCTTGCTGACGTTGCTTCCAGAGGCAGTTTGGAACTCGGTAGTGAGTGTTGCAATCGAGGACAGACGATTTTTATGCTCTACGTGCTTCAGCACTCGATGGTCCTGTTCTGTGAGCTTGTGTGTCCTACCATTTCACGGCTGAGACGTTGTTGTTCCTAGACATTTCCACTTCACAATAACAGCACTTACAGTTGACCGGGGCAGCTCTAGCAGGGCATATATTTTACGAACTGACTTGTTGGAAAGGTGGCATCCTATGACAGTGCCACGTTGAAAGTCACTGAGCTCTTCAGTAAGGCCATTCTAATGCCACTGTTTGTCTATGGAGACTGCATGGCTGTGTGGCCGATTTTATACTCCGGTCAGCAACAATAGCAATAGCCGAATCCACTAATTTGAAGGGGTCTCCACATACTTTTGTATATACTGTATAGTGTACCTTGGAGCATTTTGACCCCTCCAGTTCGTTATCGGTGATGGTTGTTTTGGTCGGACAAACTGTTCTGTAAACAACCGATCAGCTCAATTTGCCTCCGAGGCTGTACACCTTGTTTGGGGGCCTCACGATCGGGTTTGCTTGTTGCTTTTAAAAGCATCCGGCTCTGCCCCCTCCACCACCACTCCTTCTCCCCTCTCTCTTGTTCTCTCTATCTCTCTGCCTGTCTTACTTCTGCTAAGTGAAGCGTGCAGTAGTCACACATACAGTGCCTTCAGTAAGTATCCACACCCCTTAACTTTTTCCACATTTTGTTGTGTTACAGCCTGAATTTAAAATTGATTAAATTGAGATTTTGGGTCACTGGCCTACACCCAATACCCCATAATGTCTAAATGGAATTATGTTTTTAGACATTTTTACAAATTAATAAAAAATGAAAAGCTGAAATGTCTTGAGACAATAAGTATTCAACCTCTTTGTTACGGCAGAATGTGCATAACAAGTCAAATAATAAGTTGCATGGACTCTGTGTAAAACAGTGTTTAACATTATTTTTGAATGACTACCTCATCTCTGTACCCCACACATACATATAATTGTAAGGTCCCTCAGTCGAGCAGTGAATTTCAAACATAGATTGAACCACAAAGACCAGGGAGGTTTTCCAATGCTTCCAACACCCAGTCACTACAAAGATACAAGCGCCCCTCCAAACCTGCCGGAGAGGAAGGAAACCGCTCAGGGATTTTACCATGAGGCCAATGGTGACTTAAAACAGTTACAGAGTTTAATGGCTGTGATAGGAGAAAACCGAGGATGGATCAACAACATTGTAGTTACTCCACAATACTAACCTAAATGACAGAGTGAAAAGAAGGATGCCTGGACAGAATACAAAATATTTCAAAATATGCATCTTAAAGTAAAACTGCAAAAACATCTGGCAAAGAAATTAACTTTATGTCCTGAATACAAAGCGTTATGTTTGGGGCAAACACAACACAACATATCCCAGAGTACCACGCTTCATATTTTCAAGAATGGTGGTGGCTCCATAACGTTATGGGTATTCTTCTCATCGACAAGGACTAGGGAGTTTGTTAGGGTAAAAATAAACGGAATAGAGCTAAGCACAGGCAACATCTTAAAGGAAAACCTGGTTCAGTCTGTTTTCCAACAGACACTGGGAGACAAATTCACCTTTCAGCAGGACAATAACATAAAACACAAGGCCAAATATACACTGGAGTTACTTACCAAGATGACATTGAATGTTCCTGAGTGGCCTAGTTACAGTTTTGACTTAAATCGTCTTGAGAATCTATGGTAAGAATTGAAAATGGCTGTCTAGTTATGATCAACAACCAACTTGACAGAGTTTGAAGAAATTTAAAAATAATAATGGGGGGCATCCCGAGGGGCGCAGCGGTCTAAGGCACTGCATCGCAGTGCTTGAGGCATCATTACAGATTCGGGTTCGATCCCGGGCTGTGTCGCAGCCGGCCGTGAACCAGGAGACCCATGAGGCGGCGCACAATTGTCCGAGCATCGTCCGGGTTAGGGGAGGGTTTGGCCAGCTGGGATGTCTTTGTCCCATCGCGCTCGAACGACTCCTTGTGGCGGCCAGGCGCATGCACGCTGACTTCAGTCGCCAGCTGTACGGTGTTTCCTCCGACACATTGGTGCGGCTGGCTTCCGGGTTAAGCGAGCAGTGTGTCAAGAAGCAGTGCGGCTCGGCGGGGTTGTGTTTCGGAGGACGCAAGGCTCTCGACCTTCGCCTCTCGAGTCTATACGGGAGTTGCAGCGATGGGACAAGACTTTAACTGCCAATTGGATATCACGAAATTGGGGAGAAAAAGGGGTAAAAAGCACACACATTTAAATTTAAAATGTAATGAAATAAATATTGCTAATATTGTACAATACAGGTGTGCAAAGCTCTACCCAGAAAGACTCACAGCTGTAATTCCTGCCAAAGGTGATTCTAACAAGTATTGACTCAGGGGTGTAAATACCTACGTAAATGAGATATTTCTGTATTATCTAAAAACATGTTTTCACTTTGTTATTATGGAGTATTGTGTGAGAGAAAAAAATCAGGCTGTAACAACATTTTTTATACTTCCAGGGGTATTAATAATTTCTGAAGGCACTGTATGCACACCCTCGCCCTTACTCACACAAACAAGAAAAAGAATCAACCACAGATAGACCAACAATAAACAGATACCTTATTTTGTTATTTATACAATGGGTGGATCTAATCCTGAATGATGATTGGTTAAAACCGCATTCCAGCCGGTGTCTATACCACAAGTTACCACCGGCTAAATCTATGACCTTAACATGCCTATTTACTCTGTTCCATCTGACTGCGCAATCCACTGTCTCATCAGCCCAGCCAGGCACTTTATAAACTTGATCTCCACTATAAAAAGCATCTAGACATTATCTCACATTTCTTTTAGAATATCATTTAGTTTTCAACAGAAGAGATTTTTATAAACCTTGCTGTCTGTCTCTCCGACATTTGCAACTTTGTTTCAATATTCAAATTCGATCTCCAGCTGTCCCATAGTAATGAACGTGTCAGGATGAGACAGACAGGCAGGCAGCAAACCTCAGTCAGTCGAAATCATGAATTAGCTTGCATAATTTTTTGGGATATATACAAAGACATGTCAATTGAAAAAAGGTAAAACGAAACGAAGTGCAGCTAGTTTGCTGTCTTTCCAGTTTCAGTTTGAAGTGATTGTGCTAGCTGTGTTGTTGGTTAGCTCTGAACAACAGTGTCCTGATGAGTGAGCACATTTTCTATGCCAGGCGAAATCTCGCCTCATTAGCTCATTGATATGGATGTATCCAAATAAATGTCACTAGAAAACAGCTTAAACAAATGCAAATGCAGCTATTTTCCTGTTATTCTGGCTGCACTTTTTGACGTGACTAAGTTAGCCGTAGTTGGCTAGCTAGCAAGCAAGGGATAAGAATGTTGCCAGCCAGTACAGCAATGGATACATTTAGAACGAACGACTGGGTCCACAGATACAGAACAAAAAGACTGAACGAATGGGTCACGTCTCTGGAAACCGAACCAATAGAACAAACGACACCTCCCTCTGCAACTGGATGCTGGACTTCCTGACGGGCCACCCCCAGGTGGTAAGGGTAGGTAACAACACATCTGCCACGCTGATCCTGAACACGGGGCACCTCAGGGGTGCGTGCTCAGTCCCCTCCTGTATTCCCTGTTCACTCATGACTGCATGGCCAGGCACGACTCCAACACCATCATTAAGTTTGCCGATGACACAACAGTGGTAGGCCTGATCACCGACAACGACGAGACAGCCTATAGGGAGGAGGTCAGAGACCTGGCCGTGTGGTGCCAGGACAAAAACCTCTCCCTCAATGTGATCAAGACAAAGGAGATGATTGTGGACTACAAGAAAAAGAAGAGGACCGAGCATGCCCCCATTCTCATCGACGAGGCTGTAGTGGAGCAGGTTGAGAGCGTCAAGTTCCTTGGTGTCCACATCACCAACAAACTAACATGGTCCAAGCACAACAAGACAGTCGTGAAGAGGTCACGACAAAACCTATTCCCCCCTAAGAAGACTGAAAAGATTTGGCATGGGTCCTCAGATCCTCAAAAGGTTCTACAGCTGCACCATCGAGAGCATCCAGACTGGTTGCAGCACTGCCTAGTGTGGCAACTGCTCGGCCTCTGACCGCAAGGCACTACAGAGGGTAGTGCGTACGTACCAGTACATCACTGGGGCCAAGCTTCCTGCCATCCAGGACCTCTATACCAGGCGGTGTCAGAGGAAGGCCCTAAAAATGGTCAAAGAGTCCAGCCACCCTGGTCATAGACTTTTCTCTCTGCTACCGCATGGCAAGCGTTACAGGAGTGCCAAGTCTAGGTCCAGGAGGCTTCTAAACAGCTTCTACCCCCAAGCCATAAGACCCCTGAACATCTAATCAAATTGCTACCCAGACTATTTGCATTGCCCCCCACCCCTCTTTTACACTGCTGCTACTCTCTGTTTATTATCTATGCATAGTCACTTTAATAAATCTACCTACATGCACATATTACCCCAATTACCTCGACTAACCGGTGCCCCTGCACATTGACTCGGTACCGGTACCACCTGTATATTGCCTCGCTATTGTTCTTTTTACTGCTGCTCTTTAATTATTTGTTACTATTAATTCGTATTATTTTATTTTGTATTTTTTTGTGATTTTTTGAGGTATTCTTTCTTAAAAATGCATTGTTGGTTAAGGGCTTGTAAGTAAGCATTTCACTGTAAGGTCTACACCTTTTGTATTCGGCGCATGTGACAAATAACATTTTATTTTATTTGATATTGGCACGGTAACAACACCCGTGCCAATATATCCTCCAAACACTGGCTTCTCTGGCATTATCACTTAAATAAAATCAGAGCTAATAGGTTTGACACAGGTAACCATTGACAACAATTACGTCACCTGCCAACAACAACAGCAACCACCTCTGTCATATGTACTGTGTACATGCGAATCCACATGTACGTGTTTTGATTTTTTTGGGCCCCATCCCAGGGCCTCAGAGGGAAATAAAAGGGCC
This sequence comes from Coregonus lavaretus, assembly GCF_964263955.1. Lineage (NCBI taxonomy): Eukaryota > Metazoa > Chordata > Actinopteri > Salmoniformes > Salmonidae > Coregonus > Coregonus lavaretus. The sequence goes on along the minus strand of NW_028165869.1, from coordinate 2,291 downwards.
ACAAAACCACCCCATTCAGGCCCCTCACTGGGTCAATAGGGAACAAAAACACAATAGTGTTCAGTTGATCCGTCCCTCCCGACTCCCCCAGCAGCCTTTGCAACACAGACAGGAATTCCGAGCGTGACACCTCGCCATTACCTGACGTCTAGTAAACAACGAACTCACTTGTTTTTCTGACCTGTGGAGTGACTAAGGACTAGCCAAATTCATGAAAGACATTGGCGCGGATGCCGCCTCCAAGGGACACGCACATGGATGAGGCCTCACACACACACACACAGAGAGAGAAACAGTCACACACACTTTCTCGCTCTCTCACACACACACACACACACACACACACACACACACACACACACACAGGGTCATTGTGTTTGATAACAGTGCAAGGAGAGGGCAACTAAAAAACCTCACCTGTCAACAAGTCTCCTGCACCTCAATGTTTACAAGGAACAATGAGTGAATGACTGCTAAAACACTGTGACTGTGTGCCTTGCCCATGAGACTGGAACATTGCTTTGTTTATAGCCACCACAGGGACCATTCTGGGCCAGAATACTGACACCAGGACAGTGAGATGGACCTGTGATTTTTTTTGTCATTTAGCAGACGCTCTTATCCATAGCGACTTACATGTTTGGGGGGTTTTCATACTGGTCCCCCGTGGGAAACGAACCCACAACCCTGGCGTTGCAAACGCCATGCTCTACCAACTGAGCTACACGGGACTACATGCCTTGGATGATTTAGTGATGCTGCTTGGGGCTGCATCACATTTTATTGCCTGCCTTTCTGACTGAGGCATGGAAGGAACAGACAGTGCATAAGGAACTGCCTAGGGTTGACGTGTCATAAAAACGTCAACCCTAGGCAGTTCCTTATGCACTGCCTGTTCCTTCCATGCCTCAGTTAGAAAGGCAGGCAATAAAATGCTAAGATGTTAGACAGTTAACTTAATAGTTATAAGATATCTAGCTAGCAAACATTTAGTTGTGAATTCCATACTGTTATTAGATCACCTGGCGCGTGCTGCACAACAGTGATTGACTCACAAGGCTCCAGTCTCTCGTTGTTGTGTGCTTGTAAACAAACACCACGTGACACGTGACTGCCATAAGCTTTAAAGAATGCAATGTTCTTTATCTTCTAACATATTGCAGAAGTTGACTGCAGGTATTTACTTTAAAAAAGTAACTACAAATATTCACATTTATTACAAAATTTCAAATAATCGTTTAAACAGTATTGAAAATCCATCCTGTGGCTATTTGCAAATACCCCGGTATACGTTATACCGCCCAAGCCTAAAGGTGATGCCATTGCGCAATGTATTAAACATGTAGTGCAATGATAATTGCTATAAACATGCTTGTCAATAGAATATCAATGTAAGTTTAATGTAAACAAACCAAGATTCAGCCATTATATCGATATTAATCTATATTGACATTATTTCGACCCTTCGTTCTTCACTGTCCATGTTCATGCATACAGTCCGCCTGCGCACTGTGAGTAATTTCAGTGTGTAATTCGATCAACCATATTCGCTCGTGTGCCTTTTCTAATATAATTACTATGCCACAGAGAATAAACACTTCTCACTTGTTTTATAAAACGGCTGGTGGCCAAAATCTATTTTGCTGTAATTTATATTTGGAAAAGGACGCGCATAACGCCAACGATGCAACATTATGTCCTGCAGTGTCATGGTGCCTACGCACCCACCACTTGTTTACTTCAGTGGTTTCAAAAGTCCAACATTCGTCACGCTGCAGGCCCGTTCTGAATTCATGTACAACCTACGCATCTTCGGTGGTAAACAGAACAATCTAATTTTGTGCAGTCGAAATCCAAGGGCGCCACAGCAAATAATCTCAACGTGTCCATTTCGAAAGATGTTTTTCCCCTCACGTGTTTTTCATTATCTCGTCTATCGCAATACACATGGCAGAATAACAAGCTGAACAGTACTAGGAGGGGGCCTATACTATACTAACTGAAATAACATTCATTTTTAACTCATTGCCAGTCCTTCATTCAGATGTTCCTCTCATGCAATATAAATGCCAGTTCTCCCCTTATCGTTCTGGACAGTGACAGCACCCTCCAGTATAAATGAGTGAAGACATAAACTAAATGTCCATGTTCACCATAGAGCTGGACACGTTTTTCACCCCAAACATAGAATCAAAGTATAGTCTCTAAGGCAGCCAGTCAACAAACATTTAAATGATTTACTCCTATGTCAAAAAATGTGTTGATTTAATTATCATCATGTTTTCTTCCCA
>NW_028165870.1:0-23328 GCF_964263955.1 Coregonus lavaretus | reverse complement strand
CTGAGGACCCATGCCGAATCTTTTCAGTCTCCTGAGGGGGAATAGGCTTTGTCGTGCCCTCTTCACGAATGTCTTAGTGTGTTTGGACCATGATAGTTTGTTGGTGATGTGGACACCAAGGAACTTGAAGCTCTCAACCTGTTCCACTACAGCCCCATCGATGAGAATGGGGGCGTGCTCAGTCCTCTTTTTTTTCCTGTAGTCCACAATCATCTCCTTTATCTTGGTCACGTTGAGGGAGAGGTTGTTATCCTGGCACCACACGGCCAGGTCTCTGACCTCCTCCCTATAGGCTGTCTCATCGTTGTCGGTGATCAGGCCTACCACTGTTGTGTTGTCGGCAAACTTAATGATTGTGTTGGAGTCGTGCCTGGCCATGCAGTCATGGGTGAACAGGGAGTACAGGAGGGGACTGAGCACGCACCCCTGAGGGGCCCCCGTGTTGAGGATCAGTGTGGCAGATGTGTTGTTACCTACCCTTACCACCTGGGGGCGGCCTGTCAGGAAGTCCAGGATCCAGTTGCAGAGGGAGGTGTTTAGTCCCAGGATCCTTAGCTTAGTGATGAGCTTTGAGGGCACTATGGTGTTGAATGCTGAGCTGTAGTCAATGAATAGCATTCTCACGTAGGTGTTCCTCTTGTCCAGGTTGGAAAGGGCAGTGTGGAGTGCAATAGAGATTGCATCATCTGTGGATCTGTTGGGGCGGTATGCAAATTGGAGTGGGTCTAGTGTTTCTGGGATAATGGTGTTGATGTGAGCCATGACCAGCCTTTCAAAGCACTTCATGGCTACAGATGTCAGTGCTACGGGTCGGTAGTCATTTAGGCAGGTTATCTTAGTGTCCTTGGGCACAGGGACTATGTTGGTCTGCTTGAATCATGTTGGTATTAGAGACTCAGTCAGGGACATGTTGAAAATGTCAGTGAAGACACTTGCCAGTTGGTCAGCACATGCTCGGAGTACACGTCCTGGTAATCCATCTGGCCCTGCGGCCTTGTGAATGTTGATCTGCTTAAAACTCTACGGAGAGCATGATCACATAGTCATCCGGAACAGCTGGTGCTCTCATGCATGCTTCAGTGTTGCTTGCCTCGAAGCGAGCATAGAAGTGGTTTAGCTCGTCTGGAAGTTTTGTGTCACTGGGCAGCTCGCGGCTGTGCTTCCCTTTGTAGTCTGTAATAGTTTTCAAGCCCTGCCACATCCGACGAGCGTCAGAGCCGGTGTAGTACGATTCAATCTTAGTCCTGTATTGACTCTTTGCCTGTTTGATGGTTCGTCAGAGGGCATAGCGGGATTTCTTATAAGCGTCCGGGTTAGAATCCCGCTCCTTGAAAGCGGCAGCTCTACCCTTTAGCTCAGTGCGGATGTTTCCTGTAATCCATGGCTTCTGGTTGGGGTATGTACGTACGGTCACTGTGGGGTCGACATCATCGATGCACTTATTGATGAAGCCAGTGACTGATGTGGTGTACTCCTCAATGCTATCTGAAGAATCCTGGAACATATTCCAGTCTGTGCTAGCAAAACAGTCCTGTAGCTTGGCATCTGCGTCATCTGACCACTTTTTTATTAACCGAGTCACTGGTGCTTCCTGCTTTAGTTTTTGCTTATAAGCAGGAATCAGGAGGATAGAGTTATGGTCAGATTTGCCAAAATGGAGGGCGAGGGAGAGCTTTGTATGCCTCTCTGTGTGTGGAGTAAAGGTGGTCTAGAGTTTTTTTCCCTCTGGTTGCACATTTAACATGCTGGTAGAAATTAGGTAGAACGGATTTAAGTTTCCCTGCATTAAAGTCCCCGGCCACTAGGAGCGCTGCCTCTGGATGAGAGAAAGCTAGGATGGAGTCCGTCACTCCTCAGCAGGCCAGGCTTGGTCCTGTAACACCCCTCCAGCTAGGATGGAGTCCGTCACTCATCAGCAGGCCAGGCTTGGTCCTGTAACACCCCTCCAGCTAGGATGGAGTCCGTCACTCCTCAGCCGGCTTGGTCCTGTTTGTGGGTGAGTCCTAGAAAGAGGGCCAGTTATCTACAAATTCTATATTTTGGAAGGGACAGAAAACAGTTTTCAACCAGCGATTTAGTTGTGCGAGTCTGCTGTAGAGCTCATCACTCCCCCTAACTGGGAGGGGACCAGAGACAATTCCTTGATGACGACACATCTTTCTAGCTAAGTTACACGCTGAAGTTATGTTGCGCTTGGTAACCTCTGACTGTTTAATCCTAACATTGTTGTTGCCGACGTGGATAACAATTTCCCTATACCATCTACACTCACCAGTTTTTGCCTCAGCCAGCACCATCTTCAGCTTAGCCCTTACGACGGTAGCCCTGCCCCCCCTGGTAAACAGTGTATGATCGCTGGATGATTCTTTGTAAGTCTAATATTGCGGGTAATGGAGTCGCCAATGACTAGGGTTTTCAATTTGTCAGAGCTAATGGTGGGAGGCTTCGGCGGCTCAGACCCCGTTAACGGGTGAGAAGGCTCTGACTCTGACCCGTTGCTTAGTGGGGAAAACCGGTTGAAAGTTTCTATCGGCTGAATGAGTGACACATGTTGAGCATGCCGACAGCATTTCTTTCCAGAAGCCGCAAGAAAATTGTCCGGCTGCGGGGACTGTGATCAACATGATTAACACTACTACCTGTATTTACCAACTCTCACAGTCTCACTTCAAAATTAGACATTCAATCATGTTTCTCAAAGGTCAAATTTCAAAGTTGTTTCAAACGTCAAATTTCAAAGTTGTTTCAAACGTCAAATTTCAAAGTGTTTAAGTTTAAGGTTAGGCATTAACTCTGAATGGTTAAGGTAAAGGTTAAGGTTTGGGATAGGCTTAAAACAAAAAACACTGTTGCCCCAAAGTGGCTGGTTTTCATGTCAACTCCCGACGTCCTCAGACATGGATGGACGTTGAATACTGACTTGTATCACGGGTGACCTGGCTGGTATTTACTGGTGGTGCAGACACTGGTTCATCCTTTCCTACACCTAAAATGCCCTTGCCTAAATATTGCGTCTGAAGCCGAGCTTGCAACTCAGCTATCCTCACATTAAGACGATAGTTCTCCTGTCTATTAAGAGTACAGTAACCGCAATGAGAAGGCATAATGTTACTGCATCTTTTTTTCAGCCGGAGGAGGTCCTGCAGATCCATGTACAGATAAAGTGTCCTCGCTCCTCTTTCCTCTTTCCTCTCCTCTCCTCTCCTCTCCTCTCCTCTCCTCTCCTCTCCTCTCCTCTCCTCTCCTCTCCTCTCCTCTCCTCTCCTCTCCTCTCCTCTCCTCTCCTCTCCTCTCCTCTCCTGTCCTCTCCTCTCCTCTCCTGTCCTCTCCTGTCCTCTCCTCTCCTCTCCTGTCCTCTCCTGTCCTCTCCTTTCCTCTCCTGTCCTCTCCTGTCCTCCTCTCCTCAGTAGGAGGGACCAGGATATGAGACCTCAGTAGCGCGGAGCTTCAGTTGACCGAGCAGACACTGGCAGAGTGTGTTAATTGAAATGGAGTCAGACTAATGGAAGTGAAGTCTGAGAAGCTTAATTTAATTAATGTCTCCCCTCGTTAGAGCCACAGTCTCCCTCCCTCCCTCCCTCCCTCCCTCCCTCCCTCCCTCCCTCCTTCCTTCTACAGTCTGTGTCCCAAATGGCACTATATATGACTACAGCTATAGGACTATATATAACTACAGCTATATGACTACAGCTATATGACTATACATGACTACAGCTATATGACTATACATGACTACAGCTATATGAATATATATGACTACAGCTATATGACTATATATGACTACAGCTATATGACCATATATGACTACAGCTATATGACTATATATGACTACAGCTATATGACTACAGCTATATGACTATATATGACTACAGCTATATGACTATACATGACTACAGCTATATGACTATATATGACTACAGCTATATGACTATATATGACTACAGCTATATGACTACAGCTATATGACTATATATGACTACAGCTATATGACTATATATAACTACAGCGATATGACTATATATGACTACAGCTATATGACTATACATGACTACAGCTATATGACTATATATGACTACAGCTATATGACTATATATAACTACAGCGATATGACTATATATGACTACAGCTATATGACTATATATAACTACAGCTATATGACTACAGCTATATGACTATATATGACTACAGCTATATGACTATACATGACTACAGCTATATGACTATATATGACTACAGCTATATGACTATATATGACTACAGCTATATGACTATATATGACTACAGCTATATGACTATACAGTGGGGGAAAAAAAGTATTTAGTCAGCCACCAATTGTGCAAGTTCTCCCACTTAAAAAGATGAGAGAGGCCTGTAATTTTCATCATAGGTGCACGTCAACTATGACAGACAAATTGAGGGAAAAAAATCCAGAAAATCACATTGTAGGATTTTTAATGAATTTATTAGCAGATTATGGTGGAAAATAAGTATTTGGTCACCTACAAACAAGCAAGATTTCTAGCTCTCACAGACCTGTAACTTCTTCTTTAAGAGGCTCCTCTGTCCTCCACTCGTTACCTGTATTAATGGCACCTGTTTGAACTTGTTATCAGTATAAAAGACACCTGTCCACAACCTCAAACAGTCACACTCCAAACTCCACTATGGCCAAGACCAAAGAGCTGTCAAAGGACACCAGAAACAAAATAGTAGACCTGCACCAGGCTGGGAAGACTGAATCTGCAATAGGTAAGCATCTTGGTTTGAAGAAATCAACTGTGGGAGCAATTATTAGGAAATGGAAGACATACAAGACCACTGATAATCTCCCTCGATCTGGGGTTCCACGCAAGATCTCACCCCGTGGGGTCAAAATGATCACAAGAACGGTGAGCAAAAATCCCAGAACCACACGGGGGGACCTAGTGAATGACCTGCAGAGAGCTGGGACCAAAGTAACAAAGCCTACCATCAGTAACACACTACGCTGCCAGGGACTCAAATCCTGCAGTGCTAGACGTGTCCCCCTGCTTAAGACAGTACATGTCCAGGCCCGTCTGAAGTTTGCTAGAGTGCATTTGGATGATCCAGAAGAGGATTGGGAGAATGTCATATGAAACCAAAATATAACTTTTTGGTAAAAACTCAACTCGTCGTGTTTGAAGGACAAAGAATGCTGAGTTGCATCCAAAGAACACCATACCTACTATGAAGCATGGGGGTGGAAACATCATGCTTTGGGGCTGTTTTTCTGCAAAGGGACCAGGACGACTGATCCGTGTAAAGGAAAGAATGAATGGGGCCATGTATCGTGAGATTTTGAGTGAAAACCTCCTTCCATCAGCAAGGGCATTGAAGATGAAACGTGGCTGGGTCTTTCAGCATGACAATGATCCCAAACACACCGCCCGGGCAACAAAGGAGTGGCTTCGTAAGAAGCATTTCAAGGTCCTTGAGTGGCCTAGCCAGTCTCCAGATCTCAACCCCATAGAAAATCTTTGGAGGGAGTTGAAAGTCTGTGTTGCCCAGCGACAGCCCCAAAACATCACTGCTCTAGAGGAGATCTGCATGGAGGAATGGGCCAAAATACCAGCAACAGTGTGTGAAAACCTTGTGAAGACTTACAGCGATATGACTATATATGACTACAGCTATATGACTATAGCTATATGACTATACATGACTACAGCTATATGACTATATATAACTACAGCGATATGACTATATATGACTACAGCTATATGACTATGCATGACTACAGCTATATGACTACAGCTATATGACTATATATAACTATATATGACTACAGCTATATGACTACAGCTATATGACTACAGCTATATGACTATACATGACTACAGCTATATGACTATATATGACTACAGCTATATGACTATATATGACTACAGCTATATGACTGCATATGACTACAGCTATATGACTATATATGTCTACAGCTATATGACTATATATGACTACAGCTATATTACTATATATGACTACAGCTATATGACCATATATGACTACAGCTATATGACTATATATGACTACAGCGATATGACTATATATGACTACAGCTATATGACTATACATGACTACAGCTATATGACTATATATGACTACAGCTATATGACTATACATGACTACAGCTATATGACTATATATAACTACAGCGATATGACTATATATGACTACAGCTATATGACTATGCATGACTACAGCTATATGACTATATATGACTACAGCTATATGACTATATATGACTACAGCTATATGACTATACATGACTACAGCTATATGACTATATATGACTACAGCTCTATGACTATATATGACTACAGCGATATGACTACATATGACAACAGCTATATGACTATATATGACTACAGCGATATGACTATATATGACTACAGCTATATGACTATACATGACTACAGCTATATGACTATATATGACTACAACTATATTACTATATATGACTACAGCTATATTACTATATATGACTACAGCTATATGACCATATATGACTACAGCTATATGACTATATATGACTACAGCGATATGACTATATATGACTACAGCTATATGACTATACATGACTACAGCTATATGACTATATATGACTACAGCTATATGACTATACATGACTACAGCTATATGACTATATATAACTAGAGCGATATGACTATATATGACTACAGCTATATGACTATGCATGACTACAGCTATATGACTATATATGACTACAGCTATATGACTATATATGACTACAGCTATATGACTATACATGACTACAGCTATATGACTATATATGACTACAGCTCTATGACTATATATGACTACAGCGATATGACTACATATGACAACAGCTATATGACTATATATGACTACAGCGATATGACTATATATGACTACAGCTATATGACTATACATGACTACAGCTATATGACTATATATGACTACAACTATATTACTATATATGACTACAGCTATATGACTATATATAACTACAGCGATATGACTATATATGACTACAGCTATATGACAATATATGACTACAGCTATATGACTATATATGACTACAGCTATATGACTATATATGACTACAGCGATATGACTATATATGACTACAGCTATATGACTATATATGACTACAGCTATATGACTATATATGACTACAGCTATATTACTATACATGACTACAGCTATATGACTATACATAACTACAGCTATATGACTATATATAACTACAGCGATATGACTATATATGACTACAGCTATATGACTATACATGACTACAGCTATATGACTACAGCTATATGACTATATATGACTACAGCTGTATGACTACAGCTATATGACTACAGCTATATGACTATATATGACTACAGCTATATGACTACAGCTATATGACTACAGCTATATGACTACATATGACTACAGCTATATGACTATACATGACTACAGCTATATGACTATAGCTATATGACCATACATGACTACAGCTATATGACTATATATAACTACAGCGATATGACTATATATGACTACAGCTATATGACTATGCATGACTACAGCTATATGACTACAGCTATATGACTATATATAACTATATATGACTACAGCTATATGACTACAGCTATATGACTACAGCTATATGACTACAGCTATATGACTATACATGACTACAGCTATATGACTATATATGACTACAGCTATATGACTATATATGACTACAGCTATATGACTGCATATGACTACAGCTATATGACTATATATGTCTACAGCTATATGACTATATATGACTACAGCTATATTACTATATATGACTACAGCTATATGACCATATATGACTACAGCTATATGACTATATATGACTACAGCGATATGACTATTTATGACTACAGCTATATGACTATACATGACTACAGCTATATGACTATATATGACTACAGCTATATGACTATACATGACTACAGCTATATGACTATATATAACTACAGCGATATGACTATATATGACTACAGCTATATGACTATGCATGACTACAGCTATATGACTACAGCTATATGACTATATATAACTATATATGACTACAGCTATATGACTACAGCTATATGACTACAGCTATATGACTACAGCTATATGACTATACATGACTACAGCTATATGACTATATATGACTACAGCTATATGACTATATATGACTACAGCTATATGACTGCATATGACTACAGCTATATGACTATATATGTCTACAGCTATATGACTATATATGACTACAGCTATATTACTATATATGACTACAGCTATATGACCATATATGACTACAGCTATATGACTATATATGACTACAGCGATATGACTATATATGACTACAGCTATATGACTATACATGACTACAGCTATATGACTATATATGACTACAGCTATATGACTATACATGACTACAGCTATATGACTATATATAACTACAGCGATATGACTATATATGACTACAGCTATATGACTATGCATGACTACAGCTATATGACTATATATGACTACAGCTATATGACTATATATGACTACAGCTATATGACTATACATGACTACAGCTATATGACTATATATGACTACAGCTCTATGACTATATATGACTACAGCGATATGACTACATATGACAACAGCTATATGACTATATATGACTACAGCGATATGACTATATATGACTACAGCTATATGACTATACATGACTACAGCTATATGACTATATATGACTACAACTATATTACTATATATGACTACAGCTATATTACTATATATGACTACAGCTATATGACCATATATGACTACAGCTATATGACTATATATGACTACAGCGATATGACTATATATGACTACAGCTATATGACTATACATGACTACAGCTATATGACTATATATGACTACAGCTATATGACTATACATGACTACAGCTATATGACTATATATAACTACAGCGATATGACTATATATGACTACAGCTATATGACTATGCATGACTACAGCTATATGACTATATATGACTACAGCTATATGACTATATATGACTACAGCTATATGACTATACATGACTACAGCTATATGACTATATATGACTACAGCTCTATGACTATATATGACTACAGCGATATGACTACATATGACAACAGCTATATGACTATATATGACTACAGCGATATGACTATATATGACTACAGCTATATGACTATACATGACTACAGCTATATGACTATATATGACTACAACTATATTACTATATATGACTACAGCTATATGACTATATATAACTACAGCGATATGACTATATATGACTACAGCTATATGACAATATATGACTACAGCTATATGACTATATATGACTACAGCTATATGACTATATATGACTACAGCGATATGACTATATATGACTACAGCTATATGACTATATATGACTACAGCTATATGACTATATATGACTACAGCTATATTACTATACATGACTACAGCTATATGACTATACATAACTACAGCTATATGACTATATATAACTACAGCGATATGACTATATATGACTACAGCTATATGACTATACATGACTACAGCTATATGACTACAGCTATATGACTATATATGACTACAGCTGTATGACTACAGCTATATGACTACAGCTATATGACTATATATGACTACAGCTATATGACTACAGCTATATGACTACAGCTATATGACTACATATGACTACAGCTATATGACTATACATGACTACAGCTATATGACTATAGCTATATGACCATACATGACTACAGCTATATGACTATATATAACTACAGCGATATGACTATATATGACTACAGCTATATGACTATGCATGACTACAGCTATATGACTACAGCTATATGACTATATATAACTATATATGACTACAGCTATATGACTACAGCTATATGACTACAGCTATATGACTACAGCTATATGACTATACATGACTACAGCTATATGACTATATATGACTACAGCTATATGACTATATATGACTACAGCTATATGACTGCATATGACTACAGCTATATGACTATATATGTCTACAGCTATATGACTATATATGACTACAGCTATATTACTATATATGACTACAGCTATATGACCATATATGACTACAGCTATATGACTATATATGACTACAGCGATATGACTATTTATGACTACAGCTATATGACTATACATGACTACAGCTATATGACTATATATGACTACAGCTATATGACTATACATGACTACAGCTATATGACTATATATAACTACAGCGATATGACTATATATGACTACAGCTATATGACTATGCATGACTACAGCTATATGACTACAGCTATATGACTATATATAACTATATATGACTACAGCTATATGACTACAGCTATATGACTACAGCTATATGACTACAGCTATATGACTATACATGACTACAGCTATATGACTATATATGACTACAGCTATATGACTATATATGACTACAGCTATATGACTGCATATGACTACAGCTATATGACTATATATGTCTACAGCTATATGACTATATATGACTACAGCTATATTACTATATATGACTACAGCTATATGACCATATATGACTACAGCTATATGACTATATATGACTACAGCGATATGACTATATATGACTACAGCTATATGACTATACATGACTACAGCTATATGACTATATATGACTACAGCTATATGACTATACATGACTACAGCTATATGACTATATATAACTACAGCGATATGACTATATATGACTACAGCTATATGACTATGCATGACTACAGCTATATGACTATATATGACTACAGCTATATGACTATATATGACTACAGCTATATGACTATACATGACTACAGCTATATGACTATATATGACTACAGCTCTATGACTATATATGACTACAGCGATATGACTACATATGACAACAGCTATATGACTATATATGACTACAGCGATATGACTATATATGACTACAGCTATATGACTATACATGACTACAGCTATATGACTATATATGACTACAACTATATTACTATATATGACTACAGCTATATGACTATATATAACTACAGCGATATGACTATATATGACTACAGCTATATGACTATATATGACTACAGCTATATGACTATATATGACTACAGCTATATGACTATATATGACTACAGCGATATGACTATATATGACTACAGCTATATGACTATATATGACTACAGCTATATGACTATATATGACTACAGCTATATTACTATACATGACTACAGCTATATGACTATACATAACTACAGCTATATGACTATATATAACTACAGCGATATGACTATATATGACTACAGCTATATGACTATACATGACTACAGCTATATGACTACAGCTATATGACTATATATGACTACAGCTGTATGACTACAGCTATATGACTACAGCTATATGACTATATATGACTACAGCTATATGACTACAGCTATATGACTACAGCTATATGACTACATATGACTACAGCTATATGACTATACATGACTACAGCTATATGACTATAGCTATATGACCATACATGACTACAGCTATATGACTATATATAACTACAGCGATATGACTATATATGACTACAGCTATATGACTATGCATGACTACAGCTATATGACTACAGCTATATGACTATATATAACTATATATGACTACAGCTATATGACTACAGCTATATGACTACAGCTATATGACTACAGCTATATGACTATACATGACTACAGCTATATGACTATATATGACTACAGCTATATGACTATATATGACTACAGCTATATGACTGCATATGACTACAGCTATATGACTATATATGTCTACAGCTATATGACTATATATGACTACAGCTATATTACTATATATGACTACAGCTATATGACCATATATGACTACAGCTATATGACTATATATGACTACAGCGATATGACTATATATGACTACAGCTATATGACTATACATGACTACAGCTATATGACTATATATGACTACAGCTGTATGACTATACATGACTACAGCTATATGACTATATATAACTACAGCGATATGACTATATATGACTACAGCTATATGACTATGCATGACTACAGCTATATGACTATATATGACTACAGCTATATGACTATATATGACTACAGCTATATGACTATACATGACTACAGCTATATGACTATATATGACTACAGCTCTATGACTATATATGACTACAGCGATATGACTACATATGACAACAGCTATATGACTATATATGACTACAGCGATATGACTATATATGACTACAGCTATATGACTATACATGACTACAGCTATATGACTATATATGACTACAGCTATATGACTATATATGACTACAACTATATTACTATATATGACTACAGCTATATGACTATATATAACTACAGCGATATGACTATATATGACTACAGCTATATGACTATATATGACTACAGCTATATGACTATATATGACTACAGCTATATGACTATATATGACTACAGCGATATGACTATATATGACTACAGCTATATGACTATATATGACTACAGCTATATGACTATATATGACTACAGCTATATTACTATACATGACTACAGCTATATGACTATAAATGACTACAGCTATATGACTATATATAACTACAGCGATATGACTATATATGACTACAGCTATATGACTATACATGACTACAGCTATATGACTATATATGACTACAGCTATATGACTACAGCTATATGACTACAGCTATATGACTATATATGACTACAGCTATATGACTACAGCTATATGACTACAGCTATATGACTACATATGACTACAGCTATATGACTATACATGACTACAGCTATATGACTATATATGACTACAGCTATATGACTATATATGACTACAGCTATATGACTATACATGACTACAGCTATATGACTATACATGACTACAGCTATATTACTATATATGACTACAGCTATATGACTATACATGACTACAGCTATATGACTATATATGACTACAGCTATATGACCATATATGACTACAGCGATATGACTATATATGACTACAGCTATATGACTATATATGACTATATATGAATACAGCTATATGACTACAGTTATATGACTACAGCTATATGACTATACATGACTACAGCTATATGACTATATATGACTACAGCTATATGACTATATATGACTACAGCTATATGACTATATATGACTACAGCTATATTACTATATATGACTACAGCTATATGACTATATATGACTACAGCTACATGACTATATATGACTACAGCGATATGACTATTTATGACTACAGCTATATGACTATACATGACTACAGCTATATGACTATATATAACTACAGTTATATGACTATATATGACTACAGCTATATGACTATATATGACTACAGCTATATGACTACAGCTATATGACTATACATGACTACAGCTATATGACTATATATGACTACAGCTATATGACTATATATGACTACAGCTATATGACTATACATGACTACAGCTATATGACTATATATGACTACAGCTATATGACTATATATGACTACAGCTATATGACTATATATAACTACAGCTATATGACTACAGCTATATGACTACAGCTATTTACATTTTACATTTTAGTCATTTAGCAGACGCTCTTGTCCAGAGCGACTTACAGTTAGTGAATACATATTTTTTTATACTGGCCCCCCGTGGGAATCGAACCCACAACCCTGGCATTGCAAACGCCATGCTCTATCAACTGAGCTACATCCCTGCCGGCCATTCCCTCCCCTACCCTGGACGACGCTGGGCCAATTGTGCGCCGCCCCATGGGTCTCCCGGTCGCGGCCGGCTACGACAGAGCCTGGATCTCTAGTGGCCTTAGACCACTGCGCCACTCGGGAGCTGTATAACTACAGCTATTTGACTATATATAACTACAGCTATATGACTACAGCTATTTGACTATATATAACTACAGCTATATGACTACAGCTATTTGACTATATATAACTACAGCTATATAACTACAGCTATTTGACTATATATAACTACAGCTATATGACTACAGCTATTTGACTATATATAACTACAGCTATATAACTACAGCTATTTGACTATATATAACTACAGCTATATAACTACAGCTATTTGACTATATATAACTACAGCTATATAACTACAGCTATTTGACTATATATAACTACAGCTATATAACTACAGCTATTTGACTATATATAACTACAGCTATATAACTACAGCTATTTGACTATATATAACTACAGCTATATAACTACAGCTATTTGACTATATATAACTACAGCTATATAACTACAGCTATTTGACTATATATAACTACAGCTATATAACTACAGCTATTTGACTATATATAACTACAGCTATATAACTACAGCTATTTGACTATATATGACTACAGCTATATGACTATATATAACTACAGCTATATAACTACAGCTATTTGACTATATATAACTACAGCTATATAACTACAGCTATTTGACTATATATAACTACAGCTATATAACTACAGCTATTTGACTATATATAACTACAGCTATATAACTACAGCTATTTGACTATATATAACTACAGCTATATAACTACAGCTATTTGACTATATATAACTACAGCTATATAACTACAGCTATTTGACTATATATAACTACAGCTATATAACTACAGCTATTTGACTATATATAACTACAGCTATATAACTACAGCTATTTGACTATATATGACTACAGCTATATGACTATATATAACTACAGCTATATAACTACAGCTATTTGACTATATATAACTACAGCTATATAACTACAGCTATTTGACTATATATAACTACAGCTATATAACTACAGCTATTTGACTATATATAACTACAGCTATATAACTACAGCTATTTGACTATATATAACTACAGCTATATGACTACAGCTATTTGACTATATATAACTACAGCTATATAACTACAGCTATTTGACTATATATAACTATAGCTATATAACTACAGCTATTTGACTATATATAACTACAGCTATATAACTACAGCTATTTGACTATATATAACTACAGCTATATAACTACAGCTATTTGACTATATATAACTACAGCTATATAACTACAGCTATTTGACTATATATAACTACAGCTATATAACTACAGCTATTTGACTATATATGACTACAGCTATATGACTATATATAACTACAGCTATATAACTACAGCTATTTGACTATATATAACTACAGCTATATAACTACAGCTATTTGACTATATATAACTACAGCTATATAACTACAGCTATTTGACTATATATAACTACAGCTATATAACTACAGCTATTTGACTATATATAACTACAGCTATATAACTACAGCTATTTGACTATATATAACTACAGCTATATGACTACAGCTATTTGACTATATATAACTACAGCTATATAACTACAGCTATTTGACTATATATAACTACAGCTATATAACTACAGCTATTTGACTATATATAACTACAGCTATATAACTACAGCTATTTGACTATATATAACTACAGCTATATAACTACAGCTATTTGACTATATATAACTACAGCTATATAACTACAGCTATTTGACTATATATAACTACAGCTATATAACTACAGCTATATGACTATATATAACTACAGCTATATAACTACAGCTATTTGACTATATATAACTACAGCTATATAACTACAGCTATATGACTATATATGACTACAGCTATTTGACTATATATAACTACAGCTATATAACTACAGCTATATGACTATATATGACTACAGCTATATGACTATATATGACTACAGCTATATGACTATATATGACTACAGCTATATGACTATATATGACTATATATGACTACAGCTATATGACTATATATGACTATATATGACTACAGCTATATGACTATATATGACTACAGCTATATGACTGTATATGACTACAGCTATATGACTATATATGACTACAGCTATATGACTATATATGACTACAGCTATATGACTATATATGACTACAGCTATATGACTATATATGACTATATATGACTACAGCTATATGACTATATATGACTATATATGACTACAGCTATATGACTATATATGACTACAGCTATATGACTATATATGACTACAGCTATATGACTATATATGACTACAGCTATATGACTATATATGACTACAGCTATATGACTATATATGACTACAGCTATATGACTATATATGACTACAGCTATATGACTATATAACTACAGCTATATGACTACAGCTATATGACTATATATGACTACAGCTATATGACTATATAACTACAGCTATTTGACTATATATAACTACAGCTATTTGACTATATATGACTACAGCTATATGACTATACATGACTACATCTATATGACTATATATGACTACAGCTATATGACTATATATAACTACAGCTATATAACTACAGCTATATGACTACAGCTATATGACTATATATGACTACAGCTATATGACTATATATGACTACAGCTATATAACTACAGCTATATGACTACAGCTATATGACTATATATGACTACAGCTATATAACTACAGCTATATGACTACAGCTATATGACTATATATAACTACAGCTATATAACTACAGCTATATGACTACAGCTATATGACTATATATGACTACAGCTATATGACTATATATGACTACAGCTATATGACTATACATGACTACAGCTATATGACTATATATGACTACAGCTATATGACTATACATGACTACAGCTATATGACTATATATGACTACAGCTATATAACTACAGCTATATGACTATATATGACTACAGCTATATGACTATATATGACTACAGCTATATGACTATATAACTACAGCTATATGACTACAGCTATATGACTATATATGACTACAGCTATATGACTATATAACTACAGCTATTTGACTATATATAACTACAGCTATTTGACTATATATGACTACAGCTATATGACTATACATGACTACAGCTATATGACTATATATGACTACAGCTATATGACTATATATAACTACAGCTATATAACTACAGCTATATGACTACAGCTATATGACTATATATGACTACAGCTATATGACTATATATGACTACAGCTATATAACTACAGCTATATGACTACAGCTATATGACTATATATGACTACAGCTATATAACTACAGCTATATGACTACAGCTATATGACTATATATAACTACAGCTATATAACTACAGCTATATGACTACAGCTATATGACTATATATGACTACAGCTATATGACTATATATGACTACAGCTATATGACTATACATGACTACAGCTATATGACTATATATGACTACAGCTATATGACTATACATGACTACAGCTATATGACTATATATGACTACAGCTATATGACTATACATGACTACAGCTATATGACTATATATAACTACAGCTATATGACTATATATAACTACAGCTATATGACTACAGCTATATGACTATATATGACTACAGCTATATGACTACAGCTATATGACTATATATAACTACAGCTATATAACTACAGCTATATGACTACAGCTATATGACTATATATGACTATAGCTATATTACTATATATATGACTACAGCTATATGACTATACATGACTACAGCTATATGACTATATATGACTACAGCTATATGACTATACATGACTACAGATATATGACTATATATGACTACAGCTATATGACTATACATGACTACAGCTATATGACTATATATAACTACAGCTATATGACTATATATAACTACAGCTATATGACTACAGCTATATGACTATATATGACTACAGCTATATGACTACAGCTATATGACTATATATAACTACAGCTATATAACTACAGCTATATGACTATATATGACTACAGCTATATGACTATATATGACTACAGCTATATAACTAAATATAACTACAGCTATATGACTATATATGACTACAGCTATATGACTATATATAACTACAGCTATATAACTACAGCTATATGACTACATATGACTACAGCTATATGACTATATATAACTACAGCTATATAACTACAGCTATATTACTATATACAACTACAGCTATATGACTATATATTACTACAGCTATATAACTACAGCTATATGACTATATATGACTACAGCTATATGACTATATATGACTACAGCTATATGACTATATATAACTACAGCTATATAACTAAGCTATATGACTATATATGACTACAGCTACATGACTATAGATGACTACAGCTATATAACTACAGCTATCTGACTATATATGACTAGAGCTATATGACTATATATGACTACAGCTATATGACTATATATAACTACATCTATATAACTACAGCTATATGACTACAGCTATATGACTATATATGACTACAGCTATATGACTATACATGACTACAGCTATATGACTATATATGACTACAGCTATATGACTATATATGACTACAGCTATATATCTATATATGACTACAGCTAAATGACTATATATGACTACAGCTATATGACTACATATGACTACAGCTATATGACCATATATGACTACAGCTAAATGACTATATATGACTACAGCTATATAACTACAGCTATATGACTATATATGACTACAGCTATATGACTATATATGACTACAGCTATATAACTACAGCTATCTGACTATATATGACTACAGCTATATGACTATATATGACTATACATGACTACAGCTATATGACTATATATGACTACAGCTATATGACTATATATGACTACAGCTATATGACTACAGCTATATGACTATATATGACTATATATGACTACAGCTATATGACTATATATAACTACAGCTATATGACTATATATACATTTACATTACATTTACGTCATTTAGCAGACGCTCTTATCCAGAGCGACTTACAAATTGGTGCATTCACCCTATAGCCAGTGGGATAACCACTTTACATGTTTGTTTTTTTTTGGGGGGGGGGGGGGGGTAGAAAAATTACTTTATCCTATCCCAGGTATTCCTTAAAGAGGTGGGGTTTCAAATGTCTCCGGAAGGTGGTGAGTGACTCCGATGTCCTGGCGTCGTGAGGGAGCTTGTTCCACCATTGGGGTGCCAGAGCAGCGAACAGTTTTGACTGGGCTGAGCGGGAACTATGCTTCCGCAGAGGAAGGGGAGCCAGCAGGCCAGAGGTGGATGAACGCAATGCCCTCGTTTGGGTGTAGGGACTGATAACTGATAACTACAGCTATATGACTACATATAACTACAGCTATATGACTATATATGACTACAGCTATATGACTATATATGACTACAGCTATATGACTATACATGACTACAGCTATATGACTATATATGACTACAGCTATATGACTATATATGACTACAGCTATATGACTATACATGACTACAGCTATATGACTACAGCTATATGATTATATATGACTACAGCTATATGACTATATATGACTATACATGACTACAGCTATATGACTATATATGACTACAGCTATATGACTATATATGACTACAGCTATATGACTATATATGACTACAGCTATATGACTATATATGACTACAGCTATATGACTATATATGACTACAGCTATATGACTACATATAACTACAGCTATATGACTATATATAACTACAGCAATATGACTATACATGACTACAGCTATATGACTATATATGACTACAGCTATATGACTATACATGACTACAACTATATGACTATATAAGACTACAGCTATATGACTATATATGACTACAGCTATATGACTATATATGACTACAGCTATATGACTACAGCTATATGATTATATATGACTACAGCTATATGACTATATATGACTACAGCTATATGACTATATATGACTACAGCTATAAGACTACAGCTATATGACTATATATGACTACAGCTATATGACTATATATGACTACAGCTATATGACTATATATGACTACAGCTATATGACTATATATGACTACAGCTATATGACTATATATGACTTCAGATATATGACTATATATGACTATATATAACTACAGCTATATGACTATATATGACTACAGCTATATGACTATATATGACTACAGCTATATGACTATATATGACTACAGCTATATGACTATATATGACTACAGCTATATTACTATATATGACTACTGGTCAAAAGTATTGCACTGTAAAGAGACAGTCTGTCTTTCCTCCTTCCTTTAGTTTCCACGTTCCTCGTTCCGCCTCGCTAACATTAGTGTGGATTTCTGTAAAGTACGGAAAACTGAGACAGAGCCACATTGGTGTATAAGAGTGATCGAGGGATGTGGGTGTGTGTCAGGCAGGATATTCTGGAGGAACGGATCGTTTAGTTGGTGTTTCATTATCTACCAGCATCTCAAAAGACTGCGGCTCAAATGCCACCATAATCCCTATTTAGTGCACTAGGACCCATTAGGCTGTGGTCAAAAGTAGTGTACTATATAGGGAATCGGGTTCCATTTGGGATGCAAAAATAAGAGTCCAGGAGGATCCAGAGTGAAGGTTGGATCAAGAAAGGAGATGAACAGATAGAGAGAGGAAGAGCAGGAGGAGGAGGAGGAGGAGGAGTAGGAGGAAGAGGAGGAGGAGGAGGAGGAAGGAGAGGAGGAGGATAGGAGGAAGAGGAGGAGGAGGAGAGGAGGAGGAGGAGGGGGAGGAGGAGGAGGAGGAAGAGGAGGAGGAGGGGGAGGGAGGGAGGAGGATGAGGAGGAGGAGGAGGAGGAGGAGGAGGAGGAGGAGGAGGAGGAGGAGGAGGAGGAGGAGGAGGAGGAGGGGGAGGAGGAAGAAGGATGAGGAGGAGGAGGAGGAGGAGGGGGGAGGAGGAGGAGGAGGAGGAGGAAGATGAAGATGAAGATGAAGATGAAGAGGAAGAGGAAGTGAGGAGGAGGAGGAGAGGAGGAGGAGAAGGAGGAGGAGGGATGAAAATATATAGAAAGACTGACAGTCAGAGAGAGAGAGGGATGGAAAGAGAGAGAAAGAGACAGAAAAAGAGAAAGAGAGAGAGAGATCCTGCCGTAGAATAATGAGCCAAAGCTTTCTGATCCGCTGTCATCACCTTTGAGTGGTCTGGGATCTAAAAACACTTAACACACATATAGACACACATAGACACACACACAGAGATCGCTCTGGAAAACCGCTTAGTCAGCCTGGCAAAATGCAGCATGTAACTCAAAACAAAATAAGAAAAGACTGAGAGAGTGAGAGAGAGAGAGAGAGAGAGAGAGAGAGAGGAGGGGGGGAGAGAGAGACAGAGAGAGAGAGAGAGAGAGAGAGAGAGAGGAGAGAGAGAAGAGAGAGAGAGAGAGAGAGAGAGAGAGAGAGAGAGAGAGAGAGAGAGAGAGAGAGAGAGAGAGAGGGGGGGGGGGGGGGGGGAGAGGGGAGAGAGAGAGAGAGAGAGAGAGAGAGAGAGAAGAGGGAGAGAGAGGGGAGAGAGAAGAGGGGAGAGAGAGAGAGGGGGGAGAGGTAGAGAGAGAATAACAAGAGAGAGAGAAAAAAGAGATAGCGTACAGAGAAAGGAAATCAGTGTCATGGTATGTGAGGAATGTCAATTGTGCTTTAAAGACAGAAAGAATCTCGGTTTCGGGAATCGAAACCAAACCCTCCTGGTTTTGACCGCTAGTTGACTGTCTAATTTGAGATCCTTGACCACAGCGGAGTACTCACGTTGTGTATGTGTGTTTGTAAAGACCATAACCACAATCAGAGGACCCCAAATATGCTTTTTTGAGAGCACTTGGCCAACGTATCTGTATGTGTGTGTGAGTGAGTGTCGCCTTTTCATCTATGTCTTACAAAAGCCTCTGCGTGAAAGTGAGAGTTTGGCAAGACAGATCGGAGAACCTTTCACCCCTATCGTTTTAGACCATCGAAGTCCCTGGAATGTGAGTGGAAGAAGATATTATATCTATTGGCCATTTATGTGAGAAGCCGCAAGAGCTGGAAACCAATTCAATTCCCATCATTGTCATACCCAAGCTCCCACAGTCCCAGAGAAGACGTTAATCCACAACCTCTGACCTGTGAAGAACCTGCGCTAGTAGTCAACCTTCTAGCCCCATGACACACACACACACACACACACACACACTCACGCACGCACGCACGCGCACACACACACACACACACACACACACACACACACACACACACACACACACACACACACACACGCACACGCACACACATTTGCTGTATTTATTCAAAACTCCAATCAAACACGTGTCTGTAATTCCTGTTATCCTGGTGAAGGTACTGACTCGGTTTCGCCTACCAATCACACAAACACACACACACACTCACACACTCACACACTCACACACTCACACACACACACACACACGCACGCACGCACACACGCACACACACACTCACACTTATGTAACCATTCTGGCATAGTACGATGAACAGTAACTCTAGCTGTAACTCCAAAACAAAAAGAAATCATCTGAATGCTTGTGTCTTGAGTTTTACTCTTTTTAATTCCACTTTTGGCCAACGGTAAAATACAAATATTCTCCCTCAGCAGAAACAGGAATAGCTCAACTGTGTGCTACTTGTTCCAAATACTCAAGAATGAATTGTCTCTCTTGAGGTTAACGGCGTTCTCTCTCTGCAGACTACAGGACAGATACCGACAGATTGACAGAAGTGATGGGTTTTGGTAAGAGAAGCTCTGCATGCTACTTGCTCCAAATATTCAAGAACAAATTGTATCTTTTTTGCGGTTTAAAAGTCTCTTTCAACTGCATACTTAAACAATATTCATATGACATACTGTATCACCCACTAACTAATGGATGGTAAAGCATTGTAGCTTTAAAGCAATGGATGGTAAAGCATTGTTGCCTTATATTAATGGATGGTAAAGCATTGTTGCTTTAAAGCAATGGATGGTAAAGCATTGTAGCTTTAAAGCAATGGATGGTAAAGCATTGTAGCTTTAAAGCAATGGATGGTAAAGCATTGTAGCTTTAAGCAATGAATGGTAAAGCATTGTTGCTTTAAAGCAATGGATGGTAAAGCATTGTGCCTTATATTAATAGATGGTAAAGCATTGTTGCTTTAAAGCAATGGATGGTAAAGCATTGTTGCCTTATATTAATAGATGGTAAAGCATTGTTGCTTTAAAGCAATGGATGGTAAAAGCATTGTTGC
>NW_028165871.1:0-51000 GCF_964263955.1 Coregonus lavaretus | reverse complement strand
AATCTTTTTTTTAGTCAAGCAGTGGCAAATATACAGCACCAGTCAAACGTTAGGACACACCTACTCATTTAAGGGTTTTTCTTACTTTTTACCATTTTCTACATTGTAGAATAATAGTGAAGACATCTAAACTATAAAATAACACATATGCAATCATGTAGTAACCATAAGTGTTAAACAAATCAAAATATATTTTAGATTTTTGCCTTGATGACAGATTTGCACACTCTTGGCATTCTCTCAACCAGCTTCACCTGGAATGCTTTTCCAACAATCTTGAAAAAGTTCACAGCATCAGAGGAAGGCCCTCAAAATTGTCAAAGACTCCAGTCACCCTAGTCATAGACTGTTCTCTCTGCTACCGCACGGCAAGCGGTACCGGAGTGCCAAGTCTAGGTCCAAAAGACTTCTCAACAGCTTCTACCCCCAAGCCATAAGACTCCTGAACAGCTAATCATGGCTACCCGGACTATTTGCACTGCCCCCCCACCCCATACTTTTTACGCTGCTGCTACTCTGTTAAGTATTTATGCATAGTCACTTTAACTCTACCCACATGTACATATTACCTCAACTACCTCAACTAGCCGGTGCCCCCGCACATTGACTATGCAACGGTACCCCCCTGTATATATAGCCTCCCTACTGTCACTTTATTCTATTGTATATATAGCCTCCCTACTGTCACTTTATTTTTACTTCTGCTCTTTTTTTCTCAACACTTTTTTGTTGTTGTTTTATTCTTACTTTTTTGTTTAAAATAAATGCACTGTTGGTTAAGGGCTGTAAGTAAGCATTTCACTGTAATGTCTGCACCTGTTGTATTCGGCGCATGTGACCAATAAAATTTGATTTGATTTGATTTGGCATAGCACTTGTAGGCTGATTTTCCTTCACTCTGTGGTCCAACTCATCCCAAACCATCTCATTTGGGTTGAGGTCGGTTGATTGTGGAGGCCAGGTCATCTGATGCAGCACTCCATCACTCTCCTTCTTGGTCAAATAGCCCTTACACAGTCTGGAGTTGTGTTGGGTCATTGTCCTGTTGAAAAACAAATGATAATCCCACTAAGCGCAAACCAGATGGGATGGCGTATCGCTGCAGAATGCTGTGGTAGCCATGCTGGTTAAGTGTGCCTTGAATTCTAAATAAATCACCAGAAAAGCACTGTAACACCACCTCCTCCATGCTTCACGGTTGGAACCACACATGTAGAGATCATCCGTTCACCTACTCTGCGTCTCACAAAGACACTGCGGTTGGAACCAAAAATCTCAAATTTGGACACATCAGACCAAAGGACAGATTTCCACCGGTCTAATGTCCATTGCTCATGTTTTTTGGCCCAAGCAAGTCTCTTCTTCATGTTGGTGTCCTTTAGTAGTGGTTTCCTTCCAGCAATTCGACCATGAAGGCCTGATTCACACAGTCTCCTCTGAACAGTTGATGTTGAGATGTGTCTGTTACTTGAACTCTGTGAAGCATTTATTTGGGTTGCAATTTCTGAGGCTGGTAACTCTAATGAACTTATCCTCTGCTGCTGAGGTAACTCTGGGTCTTCCTCTTTCCGGTGGCGGTCCTCATGAGCCAGTTTCATCATAGCGTTTGATGGTTTTTGCGACTGCACTTGAAGAATCTTAAAGTAATGATGGACTGTTGTTTCCCTTTGCTTATTTGAGCTGTTCTTGCAATAATATGGACTTGGTCTTTTACCAAATAGGCCTATCTTCTGTATACCACCCCTACCTTGTCACAACACAACTGATTGGCTCAAGCGCATTAAGAAATTCCACAATTTAACTTTTAACAAGGCACACCTGTTAATTGAAATGCATTACAGGTGAATACCAGATGAAGCTGGTAGAGAGAATGCCAAGAGTGTGCAAAGCTGTCATCAAGGCAAAGGTCGCTTACTTTGAAGAATCTCAAATATAAGATATATTTAGGTTACTACATGATTCCATATGTGTTATTTCATAGTTGTGATGTTTTCACTATTATTATACAATGTAGAAAATAGTAAAAATAAAGAACCACTTGAATAAGTAGGTGGTTAGGTTAAGTACCGGCACCTCAAATATCTAGTGCTTGAGCTCATGTTCCTCTTATAGAATATTAGCTCAAAAGTATTGTGGAGCTCCTGCACCTTAATATAAACAGTACCGGCACCCAAAATGAGTATTAGCACCTATTTCAGTCCAAGTCAAGCACTGAATTAGATAATTTAACAAGATGAGTATATTTTTAGAGAATAAAGAAAGTGTCAGAACTGTCAAGACACTAACTTTTTGTGTCTGTTTCTCATTGTTACTACAGGACGACTAGAATTAAGTATGAGGCCGGTAACATCAACAGTGAGGACAAACCCAGCCTGCCTCTCTCCTTCCACACTGAGTCCAAACCTACAGTCACTGGGTCCTGATTGTGACAGTGGAGCCCAGTTTGCTAAGCAGGATCCAGAGATGGCATCAGTGAAGCTGGAAGAATGCAGTCAAACACTGGAGCTGAATGTCAACATTAAAGATGAAGAAGAGGAGGAGAAGATTGGGAAATCTGTTTCTCATGGTAAGAGCAGGTTCTATCTAACTAAGTTTGTGTTATTCGTTCCAACTTCTCACTGTGCATGAAAAGTTGCAGTATAACTGTTTCATGATGAACTGTTTCAATGAGAAGGTAGATATTATTTCATGCTACTGACACTTACATGGTTTGACACCAGTATTGCCAGCATGTGTTTTATTCACTGGGCTATCTGGAGTGCTCAGAGAGTAGATTAAAGAAGTCAAGTAGACAAACTGGCAGTGTTTTAAAGTTCTATTAAATGAGTCTGTGTAGGTACTAACCCTTGTGATAGTGAGTGGAGGATGATACTAACCCTTGTGATAGTGAGTGGAGGATGATATGGCTTCTACATCTGCATTGCTTGCTCTTTGGGGTTTTAGGCTGGGTTTCTGTAAAGCACTTTGTGACAACTTCTGATGTAAAAAGGGCTTCATAAAATATACTTGATTGACATGTATAATCCACCAACTGATTGGTTCTTCTGATGTTGTTCACACAGGAGACCATGTTGAGACATTCTCTACATCCAGAGAGCAACAGCAGGAAGATCACAGAGCTAAGAGGTCTCACCACTGCCCACATTGTGAGGAGAGTTTCTCAATTCTATCAAAGTTAAAAATACACCTAAAAATACACACAGGAGAGAATATGTTTTCCTGTACTGACTGTGGGAAGAATTTCACAACATCAAAGGCTCTGACAGTTCATCACAGAGTGCACACAGGAGAGAAGCCTTACTCCTGCTCTGACTGTGGAAAGAGTTTCTCTCGACTGGGCCACTTAAAAATACATGAACGTATACATACAGGAGAGAAGCCTTACTCCTGCTCTAATTGCGTAAAATGCTTCAAAACATCAACTAAGCTAAAAGTTCACCAGAGAACACACACAGGAGAGAAGCCTTATTACTGCTCTGACTGTGGACATTTTTTTAAAACAACAACTGAGCTAAAAGTTCATCAGAGAACACACACAGGAGAGAAGCCTTACTTCTGCTCTGACTGTGGGGCTAGTTTCTCTCAACTGGGCCACTTAAAAACACATGAACTTATACACACAGGAGAGAAGCCTTACTCCTGCTCTGACTGTGGAAAGAGTTTCTCTCGACTGGGCCACTTAAAAACACATGAACGTATACATACAGGAGAGAAGGCTTACTCCTGCTCTGAGTGTGTAAAATGCTTCACAACATCAGCTGGGCTAAAAGTTCATCAGAGAACACACACAGGAGAGAAGCCTTACTCCTGCTCTGATTGTGTAAAATGCTTCAGAACATCAACTGGGCTAAAAGTTCACCAGAGAACACACACAGGAGAGAAGCCTTACTCCAGCTCTGACTGTGTAAAATGCTTCAGAACATCAAATTAGTTAATAGTTCATCAGAGAACACACACAGGAGAGAAGCCTTACTCCTGCTCTAATTGTGTAAAATGCTTCACAACATCAACTAGGCTAAAAGTTCATCAGAGAACACACACAGGAGAGAAGCCTTACTCCTGCTCTGACTGTGGAAAGAGTTTTTCTCAAATGGGCACCTTAAAGAGAAACCAATGTATAAAGGTGAAATCCTCATCAGTTCTCTCAGACCAGCTAAGATTAGTCACTCCACTTAAATCTCATATCATAAAAGAAGTGGTAACAGTTAATTGGATCAAATGAAGAAAGCGTAGAACACTCTATTGTAATCCTATTGTTTCTCACTGTGAGAGAACTGTGCAGAGGAAAGGAAGCGTTATAGAATGTTAACCTATCTTTACTTCAGTGTGCACCTTGTCAGTTTTGTTGTGCTTAGATAGCTTCTACTGTAATGATATTGAGATGACCTTGGATTTGCCCTTAGGGTTGAATATCCTCTTTGAGGCGTCTCACAATGGAGTCTGATGGTTGACTGGGTGGTACTGATTCCTTCTGCAGTTTTCTGTGGGAATGAGCTGTTAGACACAACATACACTGTGTGTACAAAACATTATGGACACCAGCTATTTCCATGACAGTGACTGAACGCTATGATCCTTAATGATGTAGTTTTTGTGTATTTATTATAGATCCCCATTAGCTTTCAGCAAGAAACTGCAGTTGCAGTGGGCTATGGAATGAAAACACTGGACAGTGGAGAATTTGAAAAGCATTGCCTGATTTGATGAGTTTTGTACTGATGGGAGGACTAGGGTATGAAAAAAAATAAACATGAGTACATGCATCCAAGCTGTGTGTCAGTGTTTCAGGCTGGTGGTGATGGTGTGTTTTCATGGCACATATTGGTTCTCTTGATAAAAGTGCAGCAACTTTTGAATGCCACAGGATATCTAAACATCATTGCCAATCAGCAGTGTATCCATCTGTAAATTAATGAGGAAAATGTGGAATTGGAATTTGGGTTACTTTGTGAATTGACTGTAATTGAAATGGAATTGACCCTGACATTTACTAACCCTTGTGATAGTGAGTGGGGGATGATATTGCTAATCATTTTCAAAGGGAAGTTGGTTTTTAAGTTTCTGTTCTATATTAAGAAAGATAAGTCAAACATATTTAACACCTTTTTTGGGCACTAAGTACTTCAATATTTACTTCCACAAATGTTTTAGACTGGTACCTGCTACCTTCAGACACTTGTAGGCGTCCTAGAGCGAAACAACAGACATGAACTTGTTGGTGAGTCTCACCTTTAGATGTGTAGGCCAAACTTCTCGGACGCTACAGACAGAAGTCTCCTGGTCTGACAAACAACACTGTAGTTCTTCCACCGCAGATGAGGAAGGCTGACATCAGCGGATGTGGTGGATTGAGACGCAGCCCATGCAAAAAATACATCTCTAGTTTAAACAGACAGATTTTGATGGGGTTTGTTATTATGATGCTAATTTGATTTCCACAGGGGTGCTCTAGGGTTTTTTAAAGCACATCAACGTATACATAAAGAAGAGATGCCGGTAACACTTACTTTTACCCATGCATACCCCACAAGACATGCCACCAGAGGTCTCTTCACAGTCCCCAAGTCCAGAACAGACTATGAGAGGCGCACAGTACTACATAGCGCCATGACTACATGGAACTCTTTCCCACATCAAGTAACTGATGCAAGTAGTACAATTAGATTTAAAAAACACCTTATCGAACAGCGGGGACTGTGAAGCAACACAAATATAGGCGCAGACACATGCATACATACACACACGATAACATACGCACTATACACACACGTACACATGGATTTGTGTACTGTAGATATGTGGTAGTGGTGGAGTAGGGGCCTGAGGGCACACAGTGTGATGTGAAATCTGTGAATGTATTGTCATTTTTTTTTTAATTGTATGAACTGCCTTAATTTTGCTGGATCCCAGGAAGTGTAGCTGCTGCCTTGGCAGCAGCTAAATGGGATCCATAATAAATACAAGTCCCAGATGACGAATAAGACACTATTGCAAAGCATAGTACATGTAATGTTAGCCAAGTACAATGTAATTACTAGTTGTTACACAGGATTTAGCTAGTTAAAATGAAGTGTATCTTTAGGAGTACTTGTAATTAATGTGTACAGTACATTACCCATCCTGACAACCTGGCCCTCAATTTAAAGCTTGTGGAAGTGACATCCAAGTGGGAGAATAAATACACTAGTACACCACTGATAGAAGAATTAGGTAATTACTAATTATTACACTCCGATTCTTTGTGAAATGTGTTAGAATCATAAAACTACAATCTGATAATGTGTTTAGCTTAGTTAGAAGTAAAACAAGGGCTTTGGCTTATTTTTATATCTATGCAAGCAGAATGCAACTGTGAAACCAATAACAGAAAACAGGATGTGAAACTAGACACTGAGAAGCATGTCCCCACCATATGTGCCTGTATAAGATGCATATTTGCCCAGCAACAGAGTATTTGTGTCTTCTGAAACCAGTGTGAAATAGATACAGAAAGAAATAATAGGTTGCTGTGCAAGCTAACAGAGAAATATGACAGTTGCCTAAATATGGGCTAGGAGCTTTCTCATTGGCCCACTTAGGGGCGTAGTAGAGGTATACAAAACGTTGTGCATTGTATGATTTTCAGAGCTCTCTCAATGAATAAAGAATGACCATTGCAGTAAGGGATCTGTTTAATTTATTTAAACTAGAGATTTATACCTCTGGGAATTATTCAAAGATTTAAGAACTGTTTGACTTCAACCATTGAGATAACAAAATTCTCGTGACAACCACAGAGTATCTGTATAGACAAGTTTACGCGCTGTATCACGGGTGGCGCCATAACTCTACACAAATGCATTTCATTTCCGCCGGAAGTTGTTTGTACAACGTCTGCCGGTGTAAACACAGCGATGTCGACGCTAGCTTGGGAACACGGTTCTACTACTTTGACTGGAGATGGCGTTACTCTCCTCCACCCGAATTCAGTGCAGAACTGGGAGGATAACATGACGACGTGGCCCAACATAACATACAGCAAGATTTGCTCCTACTTCGTGCAATCCATGGCAATAGATGGAAAAGCAATGGACAATCTGAAAGCCTCCGAGGCATATCAATATCTGCACAGCAACAAAGTTGGTTGTGTCATTTCATACAAACATGATCGTTTTGTTTATCTGAAAGCAAATGTAGAGCCTAGCCAGTGTTTGAACAATGCATGGCATAATGCTTGGGTGCTGGTAACTGAAGCTGGAGAAGTCAAAACTGCGGGATGTACGTGTGTTGCTGGACCAGGGAGATCTTGTTCCCACTCAGCTGCGATCCTGTGGAAGGTAATTATTTGACCATTGTAGCCTAGGCCTATGTCTTCTTTTCAAAACGCTATAAATCCATACATTTGTTATTTAAAAAAAAAACTTTTGTGTTTTAATTTTCGTGTTTGCATTTATGAGGAAAAACAATGTTAGGCCTACGACAGTTCTCCATTATGGACGTGAGCGCTCTGAAAGCGGCACTAAAGACTTTCAGACTTTCACAGACACCTCAAAACAGAAAGAACAAAGCCTTTAAAGCGAATTTTGTTTTGTATTAATTGTATCTTAATTTAAATAAATGTTTTGTCGTATCGAGTGAGTGGTGGCAATTATTGCTGATGAACAAAAGGAGTCTGCTCATACGGAACGTTGATCATAAGGTTTATTCAGATCACAAGCTTCAGCATGAGTGACAGACTCGCGAGGTCTGGAGAGCAGTGTCCTCCAATTCTAATGGCTGCTCTGCCCTCTCTTCTTCGTGTACCCCTATTTATAAACAATGCAACAAGATGGGCTACCTCTTCTGGCCAATCACCAGTCTCCAACACACTTCCTGTCTATTGTATGTGACATTACACTAAACATTGCCTTTTGATACTAACATAACCAACATTCCATTTCTTCATGAAAAACATTTAACAAAGACATAATCTTAATACACTACATATTTCCCCCCTTCGAGACGAACTAAACGTCTCGAAAACAACCAGAATAGGATTATGACTAGTAACCATTTATCTTATTGAGTATCTTTAACATTAAACTAAAAAACATTCTCCTCTAGAGTGTAAATACCTTTCTTATGAAATAACTGTTTATGAAGTGTGAATACATTACTATGAAATATGAACAAATCTTTATGGAGTGTAAGAGCGAAAAACTGTCCGGCAGCCATCTTTTCAGATATCCATCCATCAATCAAGACAGTAAAATTCTCTCACGGTCCCTCTGCCCCAGGCAACCACCTTCGGTACTCCAGATAACCTCATAAACCATGTAAATGCATTTGAAACTATGATGCAACTAAATACACATGTAAGCCCCTGCAAACAAAATCCTATCCAAAAACATCCACTCTAAGGCTGGTCAACCCATTGGACCCTAAAGTGGAACTCTCCCTGCCTAAATTCCCTGTCCCTAAACATCACCGAAATAAACAAAAACATCTAAGATCCTCACATGTATTCAATAACATCAAACATCATTCTACAAAAATTAATACCTAAGAATATGACACAATTATGTATTACACATGTCTATATTTCATTGCAAACACTGGAATGTAGTCCACTACACTTCATCTCCCCGTAGTCTCCTCTTCCAATGGACTGTTGATGATGGAATCGGAATCTTTCCACACCCTCCTTGTTTCATCTCCTCCA
Source organism: Coregonus lavaretus (assembly GCF_964263955.1). Taxonomy (NCBI): domain Eukaryota; kingdom Metazoa; phylum Chordata; class Actinopteri; order Salmoniformes; family Salmonidae; genus Coregonus; species Coregonus lavaretus. The sequence goes on along the minus strand of NW_028165871.1, from coordinate 42,320 downwards.
GTCATATTGTCCCTTCCCATGTTCCTGTTTGAGTATTTCAATCTCCATATGTTCCCCCAAATGCTTCTGAAAGAAAAGGAAACGACCAAACAGTATCTTTTGCAAAACAAACACTTTCAAATTAAACATGAATATCAACTAAGAATATAAACTGATATATAAATGATGCATGAATCACATAAACCTATTCCCCCCTTTGATTCATAAATCATACCAACATCACCCTAATATTGAAATTTTTTTGAAAAATCATCAAATAATCAAAATGATATTTATCCATCAGTTCCACTTGTCCATCTTTATCCAGATCAGGAACAGTCAACACCGGCATCTGAGTGTTGTCTCCAGGCACTCTCCAACCTATCTTAATATCATAGCTTTCTCAAAGGTCAGTAACAAATTACAAACATCACACAGTGTTATCAAAGCTGAAACTAAAATCTGACCCATCACTGCCCCTACTGGGCCTAACTGATTTTGCAACCAAGTCTTCTCAGATCTCCCAATCCTTCAATGATAGGCTTGAAGACTATGACATGTCGCCATGTCACCCTTTTAACCCTAGATTTAGCTGTGTCCGGTGCTATCCCTCTTATAATGATAAAACCTCATATGGAAGCTTCAACGTTGACATGTAACCAAATCCTGTCCATCCATAATGTAAGAATATATATGCTTTATCACCCCAAACCCTCTAAATATCTCTAAAATTCCCCATAATCACATTGTCAGGCAAAACTAATCCTTTAACCATCAAAGTCCTGCTGTTCCTACTAACTGGTCCATAAAAATTACATTATATTTGTCATCTCTAACCTTATGTTCATGCTTATCCAAAGTCATCATATAATCATCACAATCTGATATTCCCATAAACATACACCTTATATCCTATGTTTTATTAGAACAAAAACAACTTTTAGCCCTCCATGGTTACACCTCAAATGCTTCAGGGTTTGCTTGTTACCTGATTTTACTTTCCATCTAACAAATGCACCCAAATTAATTCACTTAACCCAATTACACCTAACCCTAGGCTTAAACAAATGTTTTGACAATGACATTATTTTATCTGTTACTGATTGTTGTTGATACCACAGTCATGACAAAGCATAAGATTGACACATACTTGATAGAGGTCGAACGACCGTCTCTAACATGTTTGACTGAAATTCTAACCAGACATGGACCCTCAAGATTCCTCACTGATATTACAAAATGAGCTGCTGGAACCTGCCCATCTATCTCTAATCTCCACAACAGAAGAATCAAACCACTCCCTTTAGTTTCTCTCTTCCCTAACGAGCGGTACTGCAGATACCTCTCCTTGTCTGTCATCAAAATCAAAGACCTCATCCTGTCCTCCATGATGGATCTATATTCTCTCTACTACTATCTGTTCTCCTATTTTAATCCTATTCGTACTATCATTGACAGCACTCTCCATCCGTAACATAAACCCCTGAGTCCTTCTTGCTACCCCCTTTAATTTCAGAAAAGTTGTTGGCGGTGTCATACTTCCTACATTTGCTATTGCCATCGTATCACTAATCCCTTCCAAAGTTACCATTAAAGTAGTTGACTTAATTGCTGTATCAACCCTAATTACTTCTAGTGCAAAAGTTCCCATTATCCTATGTGTATTATTCACTGTTGGAGTGACTACTGTAATCTACTCTTCCTGAACTCCTTCGGTGACTGCGGAAGCTTCAACAGATTTCAAATCTTCCATTATAGGCATCACTTTACGAATTACATAGCCTTTTAACCAATAATTCTTAACCAGAACAAATTCTAATGCTTGCCCTAGATAAGTATACATATATTCTCCCTGACCTTTCTCTGTAACATTACGCCAAATAAGTGAACAGTCACTCCTAACCTCTTCCACTTCATATCGTTGTACAAACTATCCCTCCTTTGACTAGGTGCAACAGCTTCTACTCCTGGTCCTGATAACAATACTTATCCTCCATAATTATCTCTCCATATGGGAGGAACGTCCCCATCCTAAACCTAATAAGTATTGTTTCCCCTAACATTGGTGCTGGAGCTATTGGTTCCCTTATAATCAAATGCGATATATTTATGGCTTTAATACCTATCAATGTTGAAAGAGTTAAATTGCTTCTCACTGCTGTTATAATAGACTGAAGTGTTAATGTCCTTATTGTTGCTTCTAGTTTTTCCCCAAAGAAAAAAGTTGTCTTTGCTTGTACTTCCCTCTATCACCACTAGTGTCACTTTTTCCCCAAATCTCAGTCCTCTCTCTAATCCTTGACTTTCAAACTTTTGATTATAAAAAAATACACCTATAATTACCTTGATCTTCCTGCTGGGAACTGTAACTATAGATACTCAATCACCCTCAATCTTCTCTTATCATTCAGCAACACATACTTTCTCAATGCATCTGCCCCTAACAGATCTAACCTCCTACCATATCTTCCCACTAAACTCTAACCTGTCCTTCACCACTGTTCTCTCTCTCTCTCTTACTACTAACTTTGAAACTTAGCTTACTGTCTTAGAGTTCCTTCAACCTAGTTCTCCTAACTTATTTTAATCTAATGTTTTCTCTCATAACATTTAAAACTTTTCCCCCTGATTTATTCACAAAATCCCTTTACCACCAAATTTTAGCATATGTGATTGGGAAGGTTCCCACCTGTTTCTGACTCATTACACACAGACTTGGCAAACGACTAAACACCCTTTAGCCTAGCCTGAAATCTCTTAGTGTAAGAATGTAACCCAGAATAAACAGTCACCCCTTTTAACTTTTCAGACAGATTGTCTAATAGACAGTCGTCTAGTGTACATCTTATTGTACAATTCAATTTAAACAATGCATCTCTTCCCAACACTGCAATAACAGTATCTTCTAATATTAGTACCTTAAGAGTAATTAACTGTTTTACTACCTCAAATCCCTATCCTAATTAGTTATCAATTTTACATAGTGAGATGTTTACCCTCTTTAGGCTGAACACAGATAAGTTTTTCCACTATTCACCATCACTTCTAATGGTCGGTTGTTTTTACTTCAATTGTTAGCTATTTTCTCTTCTTCTCTAATCGATGCTCTCAGCTGATACCCCCCTTCCGGATCTTCTAGGCACTAACAGGTGATCTTCACTTGCTCCTATATCTTCCTCTGTTGTTTCCTCCTGACTTGTTGCATTAACAGGTAAAGTACCCAATCTGTCCACAATTATAACAGTCTTCTGAAAGTTGCTGGAAGTGTAGCTGAAATCTTCCTCCTCCTATTTCTTCTCGTCCTCTTCCTCTCCAATTCTGTGTCTGTCCAGAAATTGGCTGGGATATGAATCAACTGGTGCCGCCCTTGGTGGCTGATACAATTGCATTTGATATTGTTCAGTTGAAGCTGTAACAGTGATTGTTGATTTGGTTCATTCTGATTCCTCATAACCAAAACGTATCTTCTCCACCAGTTGTATGATTGAGTTTTCTCAGAGCTTCTTCGTCCTGTTCTTTCTTCTTCTCCAATTCTTGGGATCCTTTTCTCAGCAGTTTCTCCTCTTCTGTATCTTCAGCTGTGTTACTTCTTCTAAACTATTTGCTTTATCCAGGCATGATAAACATCGGTCTATATCTCCTTTCTTCTTTGCTAGTCATTGTAGGATAAAATCCTCTTGAACATAAAGCACCTTTAATCTCCAAATCTTCATCGCTTTTTTCATCTTCAACTTCCATCAGAGATCAAATCTCGTGTATCCTTCTTCTTTCCTCTCTTGCCAACTTCCTTCTGATCACAGAGTCATATCCACCCATGACCTCTTCATCATCACTCTCATCTTCATCATCCTCATCTTCTTTAAGTTCCATCCTCCTTACCTCCCTCTTTTCTTCCAGACATCACATTTTCTTCCTTCTGGAGTTTTGGATTCACCTTTATTGTCGTTTCTGCTTGTCCTCTATCTATTATTCGTCTTCATCTCTGATGCCATAATCACCCTGCTGGATGATCACTGAAAGCTGAGGATAAACATCCCTAAGCTGTACTTTTTGCTGAATCCGTATGTGAGAAAGGTGTACTAACTTCTGCCATTAGTTTTTCTAACACTACTTTCTAACACTACTTTAGTTAAAGGATTACTATTTTTTCCCTATATCAATCGGTGTAATCACCTTCATCTAGCCTTGCTGTCCTTTCTCCCCATTGTAACAACCCTTTTATATTCCTTTATTATGAATTATCTTATTTTAGACTGTATAGCCTACGGCTTCCCCCCCTGTAATTATTAATATAAACCTAACAACTCCCCCCCAAATTTTTATTTTTTATTTTTTTATTTTTTTTATTTAAATAAATCACCCAAAATATGAATATTAAAAAATTCAATTAAATGTTTTATTCAAAAACCATTTAATTAAAAATAAAAAACCAATTAAAAAACCAATTAAAAATTATGAATAATTTAAAACCAATTTTTTCCTATATCACCAATTTATCAATTAGTGTTGGCTATCTTACCAGAACCCATCAAATGCAAGTAAATGTAAGTTAGTCAACTTCAAAGCAATCCCAAAAACAAAGCCTTCTAACCTTACAACCCTTTGATTTTTATAAATTCCATTGTTTAATATGCACCCAAGTATCTTAATTGCCGAATAATGTCAGTACCCGATTTCCAACCCAATTCCAATCAAACCCCAGTGATACACAGAGACTCCAAATTGCAATTTTTAATGAATCATTTGCCAAGCCTATGTAAAATCGTCATAACATCACATATTTTGTCAAAGATGATTTTGTGAACTAGCCTGATATCTGATCCGATCGTCTCTGCCGCATCACACCTTGTCACGTGACGCACGTCAGTCACACGTTAGCCCCTCCTCTCTCCTGTCGTATCGTATTGCTCCACTCATATGACAGAAAAACAGAGACACAGAAACAGCTTTTAGTAGTTAATGCAATCACTGAGTTATTTCAACCATATTCAATATTCCTTCGTTCACCCATTATTCACTCTAAGACTAACCCAGAACTAAATAGATCGCTCAAAAACATTTTTATTTAATTTTAATCCGTCATTTAATTCAATGCATTATACTTCGCCAACATATATTTAATTTATAAATTTACTACATCTCAACAACTAGTTTCTTGTTCGAATAACAGTTACTCTAACGATTTTAAAAGATTCGTGTCCACCTTCCCATTATCTGTAGCTATTTCACCCCTGCAGGGAAACCCCAAAGACCTATGACCCTTACCCAAAATGCCGTGTTCTGTAGGCTTAGCACAACCGCATGTTGTAGTTTTAGCCCCGTAAAATCAAACGCATGCGCACATCCACTTAAGCCCATGCTTACCACACAATAGAACGATAGCATTACGCTACAGCGTCACTATTTTATACCTTATACTCACACAATTACACATAACAGAGCTCACATTTGCGTAGAACTTTCAGTTCCACCACATACAAACAAGTTTAAGAGGCTTGAATCCATCGCAGTGGACCTCTAAGGTTAAAGTTATCATGTAGCACGCAACATAATTAGCATTTAGCAATTAGCATTTAGCAGTAGCTTTAGGTACACTGTGACACCACACACATTTAGCATTTAGCATTAGCATTAGCCTTTAGCCAACTGCGGCCTACAACATGTAACAAACCCCGCATTGCGTCTTTAATTGATTACTGTTTCGTTTGCCCTAAATTTATTCTGCCGTGAGTATGGCTATTTAAATGAGCGGTTCCACCCACGCAAATATCCCGTCGGACAGAAGATGAGCAGCCAACCCCCAAATAAATTTTCAACCAAACCCCAGTCCCAGACTGACCTGAAAACTCCTAATGCATTTCCAGGATTTTGGCCCACCCTGCGGTCGCCCCGTTTATCACGAGGGCTTATCTAAACCTGCAATGCTCTAAAATTGTATACATATCTTGGCCCCGACTGTTCTTGACTTACTATTCAAGCAACACATCTCTATAAACAATCCCTAAACTCTAACCACTTTTGCGCTATTTTTAAAATTTGTATAATGATTAGCCAGACCCCAGTCATCAGCAAAAACACCACCTGAGGCACGGTCGTAATGGTACATTCCTCCAGTGTACACAAGCAGTAACAAAACTAACAACTTAGCTGTGTTTGGTCGGGTCATGACTCCAGACCGAAGTTAGCTTGAGTTAGCTTGACGACTCCAAATGCAGCAAAGAAGGATTGCAGACCTCTCCTGGCAAGCTCGCCATTTGTCGTATCGAGTGAGTGGTGGCAATTATTGCTGATGAACAAAAGGAGTCTGCTCATACGGAACGTTGATCATAAGGTTTATTCAGATCACAAGCTTCAGCATGAGTGACAGACTCGCGAGGTCTGGAGAGCAGTGTCCTCCAATTCTAATGGCTGCTCTGCCCTCTCTTCTTCGTGTACCCCTATTTATAAACAATGCAACAAGATGGGCTCCCTCTTCTGGCCAATCACCAGTCTCCAACACACTTCCTGTCTATTGTATGTGACATTACACTAAACATTGCCTTTTGATACTAACATAACCAACATTCCATTTCTTCATGAAAAACATTTAACAAAGACATAATCTTAATACACTACAGTTTCATTAACCAAATTCCTGGATTTAATAAATAAAAAATAAATATAGCAGACAGACAATAGATAATGACAACATAAGGCTCCGGCCTGAACTGGAGCTTATGCATGAACCGAACACTTGTTTATGAATAAACAATTAAAATGTCTCATTGCAATATTTTACATATTCATAATCATTACTTTTGCTGGTTCTTTGAGACAGCTTTTAGGTGCCGTTTAGATAAGCGCGCTCATAATTGAATTGAATTATGATAATAACGCATTTTCTTCATATTCGTGTTACATCCTCTGTAGCTCAATTGGTAGAGCATGGTGCTTGTAACGCCAGGGTAGTGGGTTCGATCCCCGGGACCACCCATACGTAAAAATTTATGCACACATGACTGTAAGTCGCTTTGGATAAAAGCGTCTGCTAAATGGCATATTATTATTATATGACATGTGTGCAGTGAACCCATTATAATATCTATGCACTGTTTTTACTATAACTCTCTAGGTAGAAAATGCTGTGAGACAGGGGAAAACCGGGCGTGCCTGCACAGACGGACAGAACCAGTGGAATGCTAGGTCTAAAATAAATGCTGGTCAGAGGAAGATGAAGTATGTCCGCTTCAAACGACACAACAGGAAGGATCTCTACCAGCCGCCACCAACTTCACCGCCATCCTCTACCACTCCAGAACCGGCACAGGAGGTGACACTCTTTAGGACTCATGAAGAGTGGAGGAAGAACGCACTTGCCTCACCAATGGCAGCAGTTTTCAATTGCCCTGGGAATAGCCTCCTGCAGCTCTGCTTTAATGCTAATACCTCCTCCATCACCGAGCCAACACCATGTCCACACCTCCATCTCCTACACCATGAAGAGCACCACACACCACTGGCTTGTGTAAAATGCAGAACCTTCTATGATGAATACATTAACATGTCCACAGCCCAGCTTGAGGAGATTGAGAAGGCTACAAAAGCACAGAGCAAAGAACAGGTCTGGCATGATGCGCGGAGAGTGCGCATCACAGCGAGCACAGCTAGAAAGGTGCCCATTCGCTCAACCACGGCGCCTGACAAGTTTTTGTCAGAACACTTACACCCATCCTTCCGTGGCAATGCCGCAACCCGTCAAGGAGCGGAGGGGGAGGAACTTGCAAGGGACTATTTGGAAATTCTGGGTAACAGTATTGAAACCAAAGGCTTAGTGGTGTGCGAAAAGGAACCGTGGCTTGCAGCATCTCCCGATGGAGTGATAAACAATGACATTCTGTTGGAGATCAAATCACCTGTGATGGGAAACAAGTCACTTGCAGAATTTTTGGCAACAAAGAACTGCGAAATCACAACTGTGGCAAACGGAGATAGGGTAGATTACCATATTGCCTGCAATGGTCCAAAAGGCTACTACATGCAGGTACAAATTGGGATGCACTGCACAGGGCTTCAGCACTCCAGGTTGGTGATCTGGAACAAAACTGAGCACCTAGAAATTGAAGTACCCTACGACCAAGGCTTTGTCCAGGGGCATATCATAAGGCTGCGCACATTCTACTTTGCCCACATGCTCCCGAAAATTGTTGATGATTTTGTTGAGGGAAGGTTACAGTTCTGCAGTAAATATCTCAGCATTTTAAAACCAAAATAAACTGCCTTATTTAGGTCATGCCCACAGGAGCCAACAGATGTCCATTGTTTACATGATCTCTTTATGCTGTGCAATATGTCAGTGTGCCTACTGTTTGAGTGAAAATAAAGTTTGATGTAATTTCAATCCTTAGAGTGCTACAATTTATTTTAACACAGTTCATAATTCATAGTAAGCTCATAGTGTACATAAATAACACTCGATTAATTAATTGTTTTGAGGAAACTAAACAAATGGCTTCAACAAGAAAGATTGCGTGTTTAATCTCAACAGGTATTAAAAAGTAAAATACAAAAGCAGCCCACACAATTACATCACTATGAAAATATTCATATATAATATTTAAAAATACAATGCACGCAGTATTTGTTGTGTTTATCTGTATTTAATGAACAACATGACTGGGTGTTGGTAGACAGGGACACAGGGCAAGATTCTAAACCTCACTGATCAGTGGACTCTTCAGGTTAACTAGGCCAGCACAGATGGTTAAGATGTTGTCCAGTTTCGGTGCCATGCTGATGGGAACATTCTGGGATAAAATCTTAAACACCTTCAGTCTCTGGATTGCTCTTTCCACATGTATGCGGACATTGGCTACCCATTGGGTCTGGGCATCTCGAAATTTTGGTGTAGCAGGCTCGGCCTCACAGACAGGCTGACAGGTTTCTGGAGCATCTAAAAAGGGGAAGAGAAAACTAATTAATGCAGGCATAGAGTCCTCTCACTACAAACATCACAATGGAAAAATGTGTACTACAACATTGCACTCACACGCACACACACAATCATCATCACAACAGCCTGCCACCTTGCATTGTATTTATGATGTAGACTAAGGCACACGCAGGCAGGCACACACACACACACACACACACACAATTAATGATGTAGCTATCGTGGGCATTGTTTATCCCATCTCCAAAACAATCAACTGCCTTTGCAAAATACCGGTAGCAATGTTAATGTATGACAACTTCTTCATAATTAACAGTATTGTCAGCTTCATAGCTAAAGTTGCTGAACTTACCCTCAGATTCAAGTCTGCGTTTCTTTATCTGGGGGGAGGCAGTGGTCCGCTGGGTGAGTTGACGCCTCTTTGGCTGGGGAGGGCGATTGTATCCCAACCACAACTCTGGGAAAGGATTATCCTTGGTAGGTTTTTGGTCAACAAAGTGATAGGAACAAACAAAAACGTTGAGGGGTGGTTTCTTTAGATTCAATGCCTTCAGCCAGGTCCTTGATTCCGAGTCGGTATCAGGCTTGCGAAAAAATGTAAACAATGGAGCGCATGGACATTGCCTCTTCGTAGCTGGTTTGTGGTCGTAGCACTCTCTATCTAACCACTCGTTCAGGTGCTTTCTCAAGTTTTTGCAACCAACTACCGCACACGTCGTTCCCGAACCACTTTTCTTCATGTTGTAATTGTAATTTTTATATCCTCTTTGTCACTGCGATATCAGTGCTTTGTCGGCACAACGGAGCTAGCTAGCAAAACAAACCCAGCCCGGCAGAACGGAAGTGGATTGCATCGACGGGAGGAGTTCAGGAAGTAGTGCGGAAACGGCTCAAAAACTTGTGTATAAGAACTCCCCCTTGTTCTGCCACCAACTCGCGCCCATCCCCCTCTTGCAGCTATGTTTGTTAACACAGAAAGGGGTCTATGGCGTCTCAAAATGGACAAACCGTACTACTGCCGTTTTTTCTCGTTTTTCAAGCAACGGTCTTTAAGGGAATATGCGAGCACTGTGTCTGCAATACCACTAAGCAAGGGGCACCACCAAGCAAGCGGCACCATGAAGACCAAGGAGCTCTCCAAACAGGTCAGCGACAAAGTTGTGGAAAAGTACAGATCAGTGTTGGGTTCTAAAAAAATATCAGAAACTTTGAAAATTCCACGGAGCACCGTTAAATCCATTATTAAAAAATGCAAAGAATATGGCACCACAACAAACCTGTCAAGAGAGGGCCACCCACCAAAACTCACGGACCAGGCAAGGAGGGCATTAATCAGAGAGGCTGAATAGTTATGCACGCTCAAGTTCTGTTTTTTTTTCTTGTTTCTTGTTTGTTTCACAAAAACATTTTTTTTTCATCTTCAAAGTGGTAGGCATGTCGTGCAAATCAAATGATACAAACCCCCCCAAAATCCATTTTAATTCCAGGTTGTAAGGCAATAAAATAGGAAAAATGCCAAGGGGGGTGAATACTTTCACAAGCCACTGAATGTAAGATTACTTGGTTTGTATTCAGGGGACTAGGTATGTTTTAGTAGTGGTTTGTTTGCAGCAATTCAACCATGATGTTCTGATTCACGCAGTCTCCTCTGAATAGTTGATGTTGAGATGTGTCTGTTACTTGAACTCTGTGAAGCATTTATTGGGGCTGCAATTTCTGAGGCTGGTAACTCTAATGAACTTGTCCTCTGCAGCAGAGGTAACTCTGGGTCTTACTTTCCTGTGGCGGTCCTCATGAGGGCCAGTTTCATCATAGCGCTTGATGGGTTTTGCGACTGCACTTGAAGAAACTTTAAAAGTTCTTCACATTTTCCGGATTGACTGACCTTCATGTCTTAAAGTAATGATGGACTGTCGTTTCTCTTTGATTATTTGAGCTGTTCTTGCCATAATATGGACTTGGTCTTTTACCAAAGAGGACTATCTTCTGTATACCACTCCTACCTTGTCACAACACAACTGATTGGCTCAAACACATAAAAAGGAAAGAAATTCCACAAATTAACTTTTAACAAGGCACACCTGTTAATTGAAATTCAATATTGTGCAAGGCTGTCATCAAGGCAAAGGGTGGCTACTTTGTAGAATCTCAAATATTAAATATATTTTGATTTGTTTAACACTTTTTTGATTACTACATGATTCCATATGTGTTATTTCATAGTTTTGATGTCTTCACTATTATTCTACAATGTAGAAAATTGTTTAAAAAAAAAAGATTTAAAAAAAAGAGTAGGTGTGTCCAAACATTTGACTGATACTGTATATATAAAAGCATTATCAATATTTCAAATAAATTATCAACACAATAATAAATGGCTAGAAAAACTCATTCATAATAAAATATAAATCTAGAGGTATAAATACATTGTTCCTTTTGATAGTGGTAAATTGTAATTATTAGTATTATTAACATAACATAATATTAAACAATTCCACCTTTCCAAATGATTGCCTACAACAGAATTTACATCCACTTGAGAAATAATAAAACAGTAGATAAACTGACTGAATATCTGAAGGATATTTTTGTACTTTTAAGGAAGGTGAGTATTGGCAATGTGTGACACTTTCTGAAAATTGTCTTTCCTTGAACACCTTCCAGAATCATCCCATTGTCTTAACCCCTAACATGATACCATTCTAAATACTATGAACTAAAAAATTAATAAATATTAAACACAGGATCAAAGACTCTTCTTAAAACACTAATTGTTCGGAGATCATTGAAATAGTCCAGGTAATCCATTTTCTCTCATTGCCAAGGTCAACCTGGGGGCCAACATCCATTAATCTGAAGTTAAACCTGCCTCTGGCCAGGTTTAATTTAAGCCTTCACTTAGATCCAGTGGCGAACCGTGACTATAGGACCAAGGCCTTCAGAGGGACCAAAATGCTAACAATAAGTTGTATCAAAAAATATATATCATGAAAATAACAGAAAACATAGCTTCACTTAATACGCCAGACATTATATATTCTGTAGTCGGAACGTTCTAGTGAAGGAGGAGCAATGCTTTTTGATGACATTATGAATGAATCAAACAGGCCGCGCTTCGGGCTGCCGCGCACACAACATGACATGGACACAACATGACACATCGAATTTTGAAGATGGCGCCGACAGATATGGCAGCTCTGCTTCTAGCTCCTAAGCAACTTTGCAGTATTTCTTACATTATTTGGCCAGTATTTGTTTTGTGTTATTACATTACAGCCGGAAATAACTTAGGGATATCAGAGCGGCGGTAACTCACCTGCCATCACTAGCTGGCTTCCACCCGGTTACGCAACCCTGCAGCTTAGAGGCTACTGCCCTACATATATAGACTTGGAATCAATGGCCACTTTAATAATGAAACACTAGTCACTTTAATAATGTTTACATATTTTTGCTTTACTCATCTCATATGTACAGTGGGGAGAACAAGTATTTGATACACTGCCGATTTTGCAGGTTTTCCTACTTACAAAGCATGTAGAGGTCTGTAATTTTTTTATCATAGGTACACTTCAACTGTGAGAGACGGAATCTAAAACAAAAATCCAGAAAATCACATTGTATGATTTTTAAGTAATTAATTTGCATTTTATTGCATGACATAAGTATTTGATCACCTACCAACCAGTAAGAATTCCGGCTCTCACAGACCTGTTAGTTTTTCTTTAAGAAGCCCTCCTGTTCTCCACTCATTACCTGTATTAACTGCACCTGTTTGAACTCGTTACCTGTATAAAAGACACCTGTCCACACACTCAATCAAACAGACTCCAACCTCTCCACAATGGCCAAGACCAAAGAGCTGTGTAAGGACATCAGGGATACCATTTTAGACCTGCACAAGGCTAGGATGGGCTACAGGACAATAGGCAAGCAGCTTGGTGAGAAGGCAACAACTGTTGGCGCAATTATTAGAAAATGGAAGAAGTTCAAGATGACGGTCAATCACCCTCGGTCTGGGGCTCCATGCAAGATCTCACCTCGTGGGGCATCACTGATCATGAGGAAGGTGAGGGATCAGCCCAGAACTACACGGCAGGACCTGGTCAATGACCTGAGGAGAGCTGGGACCACAGTCTCAAAGAAAACCATTAGTAACACACTACGCCGTCATGGATTAAAATCCTGCAGCGCACGCAAGGTCCCCCTGCTCAAGCCAGCGCATGTCCATGCCCGTCTGAAGTTTGCCAATGACCATCTGGATGATCCAGAGGAGGAATGGGAGAAGATCATGTGGTCTGATGAGACAAAAATAGAGCTTTTTGGTCTAAACTCCACTCGCCGTGTTTGGAGGAAGAAGAAGGATGAGTACAACCCCAAGAACACCATCCCAACCGTGAAGCATGGAGGTGGAAACATCATTCTTTGGGGATGTTTTTCTGCAAAGGGGACAGGACGACTGCACCGTATTGAGGGGAGGATGGATGGGGGCCATATATCGCGAGATCTTGGCCAACAACCTCCTTCCCTCAGTAAGAGCATTGAAGATGGGTCCTGGCTGGGTCTTCCAGCATGACATCGACCCGAAACACACAGCCAGGGCAACTAAGGAGTAGCTCCGTAAGAAGAATCTCAAGGTCCTTGAGTGGCCTAGCCAGTCTCCAGACCTGAACCCAATAGAAAATCTTTGGAGGGAGCTGAAAGTCCGTATTGCCCAGCGACAGCCCCGAAACCTGAAGGATCTGGAGAAGGTCTGTATGGAGGAGTGGGCCAAAATCCCTGCTGCAGTGTGTGCAATCCTGGTCAAGACCTACAGGAAACATATGATCTCTGTAATTGCAAACAAAGGTTTCTGTACCAAATATTAAGTTCTGCTTTTCTGATGTATCAAATACTTATGTCATGCAATAAAATGCAAATTAATTACTTAAAAATCATACAATGTGATTTTCTAAGATTTGTCTCTCATAGTTGAAGTGTACCTATGATAATAATTACAGACCTCTACATACTTTGTAAGTAGGAAAACCTGCAAAATCGGCAGAGTATCAAATACTTGTTCTCCCCACTGTACTTTGCTTCTGAAACTGGCACAGAACCAAACGTGAATGGATGTCAGTCAGGAGCTCAGTGGGAAGGTTAATGAATCCCAACAAAAATAAATGCTAAGCATAATTTTATTTATTTTATTATGCTTTTAGTTTGATGGCAAATACATAGATATTTACAAACATGGCATCACACTTGTGTTTTACCCCAAAAGAATAGGGTGATTTCACTACTTTTGAAAATACAAGTTTCACCCATACACAGCACCACAACTATTTGGAAAGTTCTAACAGTATGCACAAAGTAGTAATATGACTTTAAATAACCTAATATGCAAAAATATGATGGTAATTGTATTCTATTGAGTGGCTTTAAACGGTTTGTAAAGCTATAATATTTCATACAATTCAATTGTTTACCCTAAAACTAATTGTTTACCCTAAAACTACAACCAGACACTTACTGTCGCTCTGGCTTGAGGTGGCACATGGCCTCAAGTCCTCTGCATCTGCAACTTCAGAGAATATCACAGATGTCAAACCGTTACCACATTTATAGTACACACTTAACAGATTTTCCTGTTCATCCCATACAGTTGGTAGGAAAAGAACTTTGAGAAGTAGGCTTGTTTATCAGACTTGAAACATTATGTACCTTGTTGTAGGGTCTTTTCAAAGACACTGGCTCTTGAAGTTACTAAAAATAAACAAATAAAGAACTGTTACACTTTTGGTCACTAAATAATGAAGGATGTCAAGATCAGATGGGTGTGGTAATGTCTTGTCATATCAACTGTCATTAGGTCATGATTTCATGCCGTCTCAATTCAAGACTAGTACTTGCATTAACTGTAAGCTTTTCTTCACCCACATACTTGAATGTGTGTAAAACTTACCATCAACTTGCTGATTATACATTCAATGACCTAGTAGCCTAATGCAGGATCTTACCACTAGGGGCTGGTGGAAGCTGTGGCACTGTACGCTGGGCTTGTCTGGGTTCATTTGTCTTTTTCTGGAGTGCTTCACTTCCATCATCATTTTACGAAGGACAATACAAAAAAATACTCATTTATTTCATCTACTTCCTGATGCATGTAATACACACAATGGAATAAGAGCAGTTAAGAATCCTCACCAGGTGGCTCTACATGGAATCTGATTGGTTTAGTCACCGCCCTCTTCGCTGGTTCCTCGTCAGATTCAACATTGGAGGTGTCAACCCCCCCATTTGGCTCGTTGCTCTGCCACAGAGTAATTGTCTGTACGTGCAATAAATATTGTCATAAATAGTTTCCTATTAACACTGGCAAACCGGCTATTGAGTATTTGTAATTCACATAGTAATACTTTCAGCCAATACATATAGTACTTAAGAGGGGGAAGTTCCTGACTCTACTGACCAGGAGTGGGTTGCACCAGTTAGACGATAAGGTGGAAGAGAGAAGTTGGACCTACCTACGCCCGACGTAATGATTTAGAAAATTGAACAAGATGCGACATGACTAGTCATGAAACACTTCCCTTGGAAACTAGTTATAGATATATACTATACGTCTACCCCACATTACACTTAGTTTTTACTCCCTGGCGTAGCAAAGGCTATTACTTACAACCAGGTGGTGACACAGGTTTACGCCTGGCTTAGAACATATTCTACGTTGTAACTAGCCTTACGTGTAGGAGTATGTTCAACTGATGCAACCTGCTCCAGAGCCACACAACCAAGCATACATGGCAATATAAACGGGAGTGGATGGACAGTCAAATATTATTTTACCAGTTGATGAAAAGATGGAAATTCTGTACTACTCCCATAATATTTTGTCAGGCCGGTCTCCTCTCTTAATGGCATTTCTTGGCCAGTAGCAACACAGGACCTGCAAGATATGAGACACTGTTTGATCCTCCTCAAGACTGTGGATTGAAGAAAGTTGAGGAGAAACCAAAATGCACATGGCCCCACTGAAGGCCATGAAGTGTGTGTACTGTTCTTTGGACAAGATTCTTCTCAGCACTACTTTCCCAGTATAGAGTAGAAACTGGCTCAATTCTGTGGCCTTCCAATGGTCAAGGTCATCCAATCGCTGTTGTTTGCGAGCAAAGCAGTCTGGAATTGAATCCTTTAGTCGGTTTAGCTGTTGACTGACCTCCTTGACTTGCACCAACGACAACCTGGCCCCAGTCTTTCCCCTAGTCCACATCATCAAGAGCTTCCGGGTTACTCCGAGGCAACAAAGGTGCATATAGTCAATTGGGAATAAATTCACCATATCAATGGGGAGGATGCAAAAAGGAGAGGTTTTCCCTTCATGGTGATGTTCTGGCTGTACCAATTCCCTAAAGGATTTGTCAGTTCTGAGACACAGGTTTTTTACCTGTGGGTACGTCATCCTCCCATCATACCTGCCTTTTTGTGTGCACCTGTCACAGCCATAGTAGCCAGAATACATCTTTATGCATTTTACCATGGCTTTTGCAGGGGCATCACGTTACAGAACAAACTTTCACTTGCAGTGTTGTGTCTCCCCACTTCAAGCCGGTCTGCATCAACTCTTTAAGCTCCAGCAAAGTGTCATTGAGTAATTCCAGGGAGCTTGGTTTCCATGATGCCATTGCAAGTGACAGAGGAAACACTGTGGGTGGTGATAGATTGATAGAGCACAAAAGTGGCCATAACGACATATTGGTACTTTTGAACAAAGGGAGACCATCCAGATTAAGGGATATTTCTAAAAGATTCAAATCTCCAACCACTGATTTAGGATAGATGCTTAGATGTTTCACTAACTCCACCTTCACTTTAAATCTGACAAACTCCACATTAGACTTGACTTCAACAAAAACATTGGTGGTTTCTAGGAGAGTTCTAGCAGTGGAAGGCAAATCTGTGTGACCATTAGACTGCAGCATCTTCAGAAGTGCATCAACAGCATTGTGTTTCACTTGGAAATCACTTATCCAGGTTGCCAGGTCCTCTCTGAAGGTAGAATCTTTTTCAACATCATCATTGTCAGAGTCAGTTGTCTCCTGAATTGCACAACCAGCATTGGCTTCAGTCTCTGAATCTATGTCACTGTGTGATGGCAGTCTTGGCTTAGTACCACCTACTGTCTGGAGATCACCATCTGACTCTTCCTCAGCGTGTGTTGGCAGTCTTGGAGGAGTACCACCTACTGTCTGGAGTTCACCATCTGACTCTTCCTCAGCGTGTGTTGGCAGTCTTGGAGGAGTACCTTCCACTGCCTCAACTTCACTGTCTGACTCAATTTTGCTGTCAGATTCAGTAGAACTGGTATCTTCACTCTTGGTGTCAGACTGGCTGATGAGACTAGATCCACTTTCATTGTCATTGACTTCCTTCTCTACCCTTTTTTTCTTAAGGTTGGTTTTCTCCAGTGATAAAGCTGCGTATATTGAAAAAGCTTGTTAGTGCATAGGTCAAATGTATCTTTGTGATGCTAATTTCAAGTCTTTTTTCCAGCTTCAAACACTAAATATTTCACTTAAAACATCATTTTGTTGTATTTAATGATAGAGAAGAGAAGAGTTTGACCAACACAGATTCATGTCCAATCTTTGAGGACGTGTCTACATTGTTAGAGTGGTCACATGCCAATCTGTTCCATATAATAGACAGTCTTTGGAACAGTGGAAAGCTGCATGGTCCCTTGGTTGTTGCTAAGCATGCATTCTTCTTCTATGGTGTTTATTGGTGGTGTTCAGACCAACGTTAAAGGTACATCACTGCCACCTTCTGGGCTGGAGTGTGATAGAGACATGTGGTTCTGTCCTGGTGAGATCACAGGGTCAAAGAAAACTTGGTATGACTGTAGTCACTCCAGGCACTCAGCCCATAATAACCATTCACACTGTCAGATCTAATATGGAAGAACTGAATACAACCATAAGAACCATTCATACTGTCAGATTTAATATGGAATAACTGAATACAACCATAAGAACCATTCATACTGTCAGATCTAATATGGAATAACTGAATACAACCATAAGAACCATTCATACTGTCAGATCTAATATGGAATAACTGAATACAACCATAAGAACCATTCATACGGTCAGATCTAATATGGAAGAACTGAATACAACCATAAGAACCATTCATACTGTCAGATTTAATATGGAATAACAGAATACAACCATAAGAACCATTCATACTGTCAGATTTAATATGGAATAACTGAGTAGAAAAGAGAAGGAGAGGTTGACCAGTACAAATGCATGTACAAACATTATTTTTCATTGGCAGATCAATGCAGTTTTAACAGAAGAAAAATATAAACACAACATTCAACAATTTTACTGGGGTACAGTTCATATAAGGAAATCAGTAAATTGAAATACATTTATTAGGCCCTAATCTATGGATTTCACATGACTGGGCAGGGGCACAGCCATGGGTGGGCCTGGGAAGGCATAGGCACACGCATTTGGGAGCCAGGCCCACCCATCAGCCAATAAGAATGATTTTTCCCCACTAAAGGGCTTTATTACAGATAGAAATACTCCTCAGTTTCATCAGCTGTCCGGGTGGCTGGTCTCAGATGATCCTGCAGGTGAAGAAGAGAGATGTGGAGGTCCTGGGCTTGCACGGTTACACATGGTCTGCAGCTGTGAAGCCAGTTGGACGTTCTGCCAAATTCTCGGTAGAGAAATGTACATTCAATTCTCTGGCGACAGCTCTGGTGAACATTTCTGCAGTCAGCATGCCAATTGCGCACTCCCTCATCTGTGGCATTGTGTTGTGTGACAAAACTGCACATTTCAGATTGAACTTTTATTGTACCCAGCACAAGGTGCACCTGTGTAATGATCATGCTGTTTAATCAGCTTCTTGATATGCCACACCTGTCAGGTGGATGGATTATCTTGGCAAAGGAGAAATGCTCACTAACAGGGATGGAAACAAATTTGTTCACAACATTTGAGAGAAATAAGCTTTTTGTGCATATGGAAAATTTCTGGGATCTTTTATTTCAGCTCATGAAACATGGGACCAACACTTTACATGTCAAGTTTATATATATTTTTCAGTATAGTTTAGAAGACAATTTACTAAACACGTAGTCATTTCATTTAAATTGTCACATGTTTGGTAAACAACAGGTGTAGACTAACAGTGAAATGTTGACCAACAATAGAGAACACAATCCAACAATTATAATAATAGGAAAAAGATTGTAGCACAAGGAATTAATACACGATGAGCAATGGTAGCTTGGCTATATACATGGGGTGCCGATACCTAGTCAATGGTAGCTTGGATATATACATGGGGTGCCAATACATAGTCAATGGTAGCTTGGCTATATACATGGGGTGCCAATACCTAGTCAATGGTAGCTTGGCTATATACATGTGGTGCCAATACATAGTCAATGGTAGCTTGGATATATACATGGGGTGCCAATACCTAGTCAATGGTAGCTTGGCTATATACATGTGGTGCCAATACCTAGTCAATGGTAGCTTGGCTATATACATGGGGTGCCAATACCTAGTCAATGGTAGCTTGGCTATATACATGGGGTGCCAATACCTAGTCAATGGTAGCTTGGCTATATACATGGGGTGCCAATACCTAGTCCATGGTAGCTTGGCTATATACATGGGGTGCCAATACCTAGTCAATGGTAGCTTGGCTATATACAGTGCAATCTGAAAGTATTCAGACCCCTTGACTTTTTCCACATTTTATTACGTTACAGCCATATTCTAAAATTG
Source organism: Coregonus lavaretus (assembly GCF_964263955.1). Taxonomy (NCBI): domain Eukaryota; kingdom Metazoa; phylum Chordata; class Actinopteri; order Salmoniformes; family Salmonidae; genus Coregonus; species Coregonus lavaretus. The sequence goes on along the minus strand of NW_028165871.1, from coordinate 22,619 downwards.
ATTAAATAGTTTTTTTCCCCCTCATCAATCTACACACAATACCCCATAATGTCAAAGCAAAAGATTATTAATAAAAAACTGAAATATCTAAGCATTCAGACCCTTTACTCAGTACTTTCTTGAAGCACCTTTGGCAGCGATTACAGCATCGAGTCTTCTTGGGTATGATGCTACAAGCTTGGCACACCTGTATTTGGGGAGTTTCATCCATTGTTCTCTGCAGATCCTCTCAAGCGCTGTCAGGTTGGATGGGGAGTGTTGCTGCACAGCTAATTTCTGGTCTCTCCAGAGATGCTAAATCGGGTTCAGGTCTGGGCTCTGGCTGGGCCAGGTGAACCTTCGCCCCAGTCTGAAGTCCTGTGCACTCTGGAGCAGGTTTTCATCAAGGATCTCTCTGTACTTTGCTCTGCTCATTATTCCTTCGATCCTGACTAGTCTCCCTGCGTCTGAAAAACATCTGCACAGCATGATACTGCCATGACCATGCTTCACCGTAGGCATGGTGCCAGGTTTCCTCCAGACGTGACGCTTGGCATTCAGGCCAATGAGTTAAATCTTGGTAAAATCAGAACAGAGAATCTTGTTTCTCATGGTCAGAGTCCTTTAGGTGCCTCTTTGGCAAACTCCAAGCGGGCTGAACTCTGGAGCTCTGTCAAAGTGATCATCGGGTTCTTGGTCACCTCCCTGAGCAAGGCCCCTCTCCCCCGATTGCTCAGTTTGGCCGGGCAGACAGCTCTAGGAAGAGTCTTGGTGATTCCAAACTTCTTCCATTTAAGAATGGAGGAGGCCACGGTGTTCTTGGGGACCTTGTTTTTGCTTTTGTCATTATGAGGGATTGTTATTTTATTTTTTTAATCCATTTTACAATAAGGCTGTAATGTATTAAAGGGTCTGAATACTTTCAGAATGCACTGTATAGACTATTTCCCTTTAAACACTTTGTTATATTTATGCACAAGAGAAGAAGAGGTTGCCCAGCACAAATTCATGTACAAACATGATTTTTCATTACATATTTGTAATTTAGCAGATGCTCTTATCCAGAGCAACTTATAGGACCAATTGGGGTTAATTGCATTGCTCAAGGCCACAATGACAGATTTTTGACCTAGTTGGCTCGGGATTCAAACCAGCGACCTTTCAGTTACTGACCCAACACTCTTAACCGCTAGGCTACCTGCCGCCAGATCAATTAACTTCAATACAGTTATCCGAATACATTCATCATCAATTACTAAAATAATGAATCTAGTATTAAAAGACAATTTAATAAACATAAGTAGTCGATTCATAGCCTGTTTATCATTAAACAAAATATGTTCAGTAATATAAAATAATCCACCCAAACTAATGCTGAAAACTGATCATCACACCATCTTTATCTGATGTACACTGAGTGCACAAAACATTAGGAACAGCTTCCTAATATTGAGTTGCAACCTCCTTTGAGTTTGAGTTGATTTATTCTTGCTCACCGATAAAACGGAATAAATGCAGAATTTACATGACTAATAACTACAAAACACTCGTTTTAAAATACATAACACAATACGTGACATAAGTAGAATACAGAACGCTTGATGGGAATTGAAATATTAAAATGTGATTTAAAAAAAAGATTTTGGGAGTTATTATGCAGTCTGATATCAGTGGGTAGAGTGGCGTTTCGCAGGCGGTTTGTACGGGCAGTTAGACAGGACAGTTTGTGGCTGTTTCTCAGGAGCCTGGTGTGCAGTTACCTCTTCTTGGAGGGAGCAGGTCATTCAGTGGATGGTCAAGAGTGTGCATGTCCTTCACCAGGTGCACTGCAGCCTGTTCTCGCCTGCTCTGCAGTGACGGGAGCTGTGGTTGGACTGCTCCACCTCTGGAGATGATCCTCAAGGCCCTCCAACTAACAGCACTCCACCGTATTCCAGACAAGGCCTGGCCAGTGTAGTATAGACTGTGACCAGATCTTCAGTAGGACATTACTGGCACTTAGATAAAACTGTCCCCTGCCAGTAGGAGGTGTTAACAATGTGTTTGATGACAGGGGCTAGATCTTCTGCATGCTCTTTTAGTAGCCAGGCTGGAATGCCATCAGGCCCACATGCTTTACGTGGGCTGAGTCTGGTCAGAGCTTGCTTTAACTGGCCAATGCTGCACAGCTCAACCTGCCTTGTAGACATGGGCAGGGGGAAGATGGCAAGAGGTATGGTGCTTGTCCATGCCTCAGCAAAGAAGCCATTCAAAACATCAGCCATGTCGTCGTCTTCAACCTGTATTCTCCCTCCTGATGTCGTTTTCTTTGGTCCCAGTCCTTTGTTAATGAAGTCCCACCATTCATTAGGGTTTTTCTTCTTTAGGTCATGGATTTCAATTTTGTAGTAGCTTGTCTTTGCTTCATTGATAAGCATTTGCACTGTGTTTTTTTTTTCTTCTCCATGTCATTGTTTCTCCCCATCTGTTGAAAATATTCTGTATTTTCCTGAAGGCAGCCTTTATTCTTTCAGCCATCCAGGGCTTGTCCAGTGCTGTTGTTTTTAGATCAGTGGTAAGCCTTCTCTCATTTTATGTTTACCTTGGTGTCTTTTTAAATGGCCTATTTGAGAGAAACTTTTTCCACAGTCAGAGCAGGAGTAAGAATTATCTCCTGTATGCATACGTTCATGTTGTTTTAACTTGCCAGGTCGAGAGAAACTCTTCCCACAGCCAGAGCAGGAGTAAGGCTTCTCTCCTGTGTGTGTTCTCTGATGACGTTTTAGCTCAGTTGATGTTATGAAGCATTTTACACAGTCTGAGCAGGAATAAGGCTTCTCTCCTGTATGTATACGTTCATGTGTTTTTAAGTTGCACAGTTTAGAGAAACTTGCCCCACAGTCAGAGCAGGAGTAAGGCTTCTCTCCTGTGTGTGTTCTCCGATGAAGTTTTAGGTCAGTTGATGTTGTGAAGCATTTTACACAGTCAGAGCAGGAGTAAGGCTTCTCTCCTGTATGTATACGTTCGTGTATTTTTAATTTGCACCATTGAGCGAAACCTGCCCCACAGTCAGAGCAGGAGTAAGGCTTCTCTCCTGTGTGCATCCTTTGGTGCAATGTTAAGCTTTCCTGTCGAGAGAAATTCTTCCCACAGTCCGAGCAGGAGTAAGGCTTCTCTCCTGTATGTATACGTTCATGCATTTTAAAGAGGCCCAGTCGAAAAAAACTCTTCCCACAGTCAGAGCAGGAGTAAGGCTTCTCTCCTGTGTGTGTTCTCTGATGACGTTTTAGCTCAGTTGATGTTATGAAGCATTTTACACAGTCTGAGCAGGAATAAGGCTTCTCTCCTGTATGTATACGTTCATGTGTTTTTAAGTTGGACAGTTGAGAGAAACTTGCCCCACAGTCAGAGCAGGAGTAAGGCTTCTCTCCTGTGTGTGTTCTCTGATGACGTTTTAGCTCAGTTGATGTTATGAAGCATTTTACACAGTCAGAGCAGGAGTAAGGTTTCTCTCCCGTGTGTATACGTTCGTGTTCTTTTAAGTTGCCAGGTTGAGAGAAACTTGCCCCACAGTCAGAGCAGGAGTAAGGCTTTTCTCCTGTATGTATACGTTCATGTTGTTTTAAGTGGCCCCGTTGAGAGAAACTCTTCCCACAGTCAGAGCAGGAGTAAGGCTTTTCTCCTGTATGTATACGTTCATGTTGTTTTAAGTGGCCCCGTTGAGAGAAACTTACCCCACAGTCAGAGCAGGAGTAAGGCTTCTCTCCTATGTGCACTCTCTGATGAACTGTCAGAGCCTTTGATGTTGTGAAAGTCTTCCCAAAGTCAGTACAGGAATTCAGATTCTCTCCTGTGTGTATTTGTAGGTGTATTTTTAGCTTTGATAGAATTGAGAAACTCGCCTCACAATGTGGGCAGTGGTGAGACCTCTTAGCTCTGTGATCTTCCTGCTGTTGCTCTCTGGATGTAGAGAATGTCTCAACATGGTCTCCTGTGTGAACAACATCAGAAGAACCAGTCAGTTGGTATGATATACATGTCAATCAAATGTATTTTATGAAGCCCTTTCTACATCAGAAGTTGTCACAAAGTGCTTTATCATCATAACACATAACTACAGTAATAAATAGAAACGGATACAAAGTTTATCTTCTTGACATCACAGTTCTGGCGCTTCCTTTATACTGAGGAATGGTGCGTGCCTGCCTGGAACTTCCTGTTCCCCCACTACCACAGTGCAGCCACAGATAGAACAATGAGACAGATATTTCACTGGATGTATAATTGTGAAGCATCCGGTTGGCGTTTCCACTCACTACCAAATATGGTAGTGAGAGGAAGCCCACTGGCCGGCAGTGGGAGAAGATGGAAGGAGATGGATTTTGGCCGATATTCTGCAAATGTTCTAATCGATGAAACATCTGATCTTAATACAGTTCTGTTCCCAAAACTAAAATCTGTTATGCACAGAGTGGACTAAGTTTTGTGGACTTACCTGTTGCAAATGTTTCTTAAAATCACGTTATTTTGAAGGAACGCAAAGGCGAATTGAGTTATAGCACACATGCGCTTCACAGAGGAGGCGTTCCCTAACAAAAATATGCAGATGTGTGCTAGAACACGCCAATAGGATCTCGCTAGCTCGTGCTTGGCTCTGCCCACTATGACTCATCTGTTCCCATTGGAAACGACCAGCTGTGGTCTATCTTGGTTTAGTTATCAGAAATCATTGGTGCAACCGTCCGTGCGTTCAGGGATCCTTGGGATGGCCCTACCCCATTATATGAGAAGGGCGGTACTTAATTTGAGCTGGATCCTCCAGTACCTCTCAGTTTTGTAGTCTATGGTTCCGGAACGCATTTGCCAGGATCAGGTAGCCTACCTCTTGTGACAAGAAAAAAAAAGTCCACTGTTTGCAATGTAAAGATCCTAATAAAAGCAATCAGTGTAATTACATTTAGATTCCTCTGTAAGTGTCATGCCCCCAAAAAAACATTATGTGAAAACGTGCATGATATTCTAAGAATTGGTTAATGTTGGGCCGTCCCGGGTTTATGGTTTGCGCAACATTGTAGCCTAGACCAAGGTGTGGCCATTACTGTGGTGAGAGAGAGAAGCACGCCTGAATCTCTCACAGAAATACAATGACATTCACTTTCTATGATCTCTCTCCCTCTCTGTGCTGTTATAGACATAAGCCGGCAACTCTCTTCTCTCCAGCATTGCACTTCATCATTTATCTTCTAATAGAATAATAGCTGTGGGAAGTGTGCTGGAGGTGCTGGAGCACTCAGCAGTCTGTTCAGAAAGAAATTAAATAATTCCCAATACTCCACCAGGAGTAAGACTAGAACTTCACCACAGAGGATCCATAGCTAATTTTAAAAAATAGCCTAGCTGTGGATTGTGTGTAGCCAAATCACAAGGCATGCCTAACGTGTGGCAAATCTGTCAGTTAACAGCATGCAGCCAAAACAGGCCTTTAGCAAATATTTATAATACAATCGCTGGAAAACACAGGTTGTAAAGCAAATGGATCCTGCTGAAAATAAAATACTAATGTCTGTATGTTACCAAGTTATCAACTTCCAAATATGACTCAAGACAAGGTCGTTTTTTTTTTATCTCAGATTCTCAGTGTCAAAGTAGCCTGTCATTTTGATCATTTGTGAGGTATTAAAAAAGATTCTGCTAAAGTCTCCAGTCATCTAAAATGATGTAGAATTGCATGAAATCCATTTATAAAAATAACACATTTTTCCCGGACTCTAGGCTACAAAAAATGTACTCCATCTGTGTAACTTCTGCAAGCGGCTCCACACCACTGCTCTATGCCCGTACGCGAAAGCCACGATAATGCATGCAATGCTTTGTTATAAAGGTTGTTTGTTTTTATCCGTTCTGGTACCTCAGAGCCCCCCAGGTCACCCCCCTCTCGGGCTCACTTTTGGTTCCGGCACCGCCCAATTTACAAATGAAGCACTGGAGAAGTGGGTAGCTGCCGCTGCCTCCTCCGGGACACTTCTCCTTTGCATAAAGTTAATCAGGCTGTTGATTGTGGCCTGTGGAATGTTGTCCCACTCCTCTTCAATGGCTGTGTGAAATTCCTGGATATTGGGGGGAACTGGAACAAGCTGTGGTACACGTCGATCCAGACCATCCCAAACATGCTCAAAGGGTGACATGTCTCGTGAGTATGCAGGCCATGGAAGAATTGGGACATTTTCAGCATGTTCAATTGTGTGCAGATCCTTGCGACATGGGGCCGTGCATTATCATGCTGAAACACGAGGTGATGGAGGTGGATGAATGGCAGGACAATGGGCCTCAGGATCTTGTCATGGCATCTCTGTGCATTCAAACTGCCATCGATAAAATGCAATTGTGTTAGTTGTCTGTAGCTTATGGCATCCCATACCATAACCCCGATACCATCATGGGGCACTCTGTTCACAACATTGACATCAGCAAACTGCACACCCACACAACGCCGTACACGGTGGTCAGCAGTTGTGAGGCTGGTTGGGCATACTGCAAAATTCTCTAAAACAACATTGGAGGCAGCTAATGGTAGAGAAATTAACCTAACATTCTCTGGCAACAGCTCTGGTGGACATTCCTGCAGTCAGCATGCCAATCGCATGCTCCTTCAAAACTTGAGACATCTGTGGCATTGTGTTGTATGTATGCGTGGCATTTTTGTATTTGTTAGGGATCCCCATTAGATGCTGCCAAGCACCTCCTCAGCTACTCTTGTCCCCAGCACAAGGTTCACCTGTGTAATGATGATCATGCTATTTAATCAGCTTCTTGATTTGCCACACCTGTCAGGTGGATGGATTATCTTGGCAAAGGAGAAATGCTCACTAACAGGGATGGAAACAAATTTTTGCACAACATTTTAGAAATAAGGTTGTGTCTGGAACATTTCTGGGATCTTTTATTTCACCTCATGAAACATGGGACCAACACTTTACATGTTGCGTTTATATGTTTTTTCAGTGTAAGCAGTATATATTTTTTTAATCATACAAACTATCAATAACGAAATTTAAATTGAACTAAATCAGCCTGCTTTTCTGTTCTAATCAGGTCCCTTCACAGGCTCAGAAGGATCCTGTGAGGGCGGAACATTTTCTGGCTACAGTAGACCTTGCAGGGCTTCTGCCGTGAAGTCTTGGAGGCCCAAAAACTTCTCAGCTGCAGATATAATGATGTCCAGCTTCCTGGACTTCTTGTGCAGTACAATTAATAACTGTGGCTGTAAATACTAAAAAATCCACCTTCAAAATAAGTGTATCCAGATCACTTGATTGACGTACAACATTTGCAACTGGTTGCAGTGCATCCACCGCCATATCTTCTTCAGAACTGTGGCCTGGCAGTGCATCCAACTTTTAGGTGCATACACCGCCACCTACTGTACTGGTGTGTGAGGCCATTCACAGACTACATACATTAAATTCATTGATACGGTAATTCATACAAAATTGCCCTGCCAAGTAATAGTCCCCTCTAAAAAAGGTGAGGGAAAATGTTCTTGGTTCGTGCAGGTGACTGATCTTCTCAGCCCAATTGGCAGTACGCCCAGAACATTGTTCTGGGAACCAAAAGGGATATCTCAGTTTCAAGGTCTCAGCTTGGAGAGAAGAAGCCTTGTGAGGTATTGGTCGGTCACAAGCAGGAACAAAATGTTAATGATAAATTAATTATTAATAAAGCTAAAATCATGCAAATATAACTTGTCTGTGTAAGCAGTATATAGGACAACTAACGGGACTGCCCCGGCAGAGCTCCCGACCGACGTGTACTATGGTGCTTTTAAGTTTGTTGGAACCTCTCCAGCTTGCTGATAAAAAATAATTATTCATTTAAGTTTGACTTTGAGTCCCTTCGTGGCGATTTTCCACAACAAAAACCAACCACCCCATTCCACTATTTAACACCATCTAGTCCTACGCCAGACCACTACCACTCAACACCCCCTGCAGCTGTTCTGCAGTAAATCCTCGCAATCCCAAGTACTTCTCTGACGCTGCCACCACAGCCTCTATTTTCTGGGACTTTCAAACCATTTCTGCAGTACAATTGACAACCATTGCTATAAATGCTAAAAAGCCCACCTTACTGAAGCACATATTCTTCCCATTTCTCTCTCTTGGTCTCGGTCTACTCACAGGAATCCTCTCAAGATCCCTCACCCTGTACCCATCTTCCTCTACCACTCTCTTCAATGCTTCGGTATACAACACTTTCTGTACTACTGTAACCCTGGCAACCTCAATCTGCCTTTCTCTCACCTAACACCTCAGATCTCCAGCCCGTTAGCACCCCCACAACTAACACACAGAACTTTCTCCACCGATACCACACATTTCTTCATCTCATGCCCTCCTGCACACTTGTCACATCTAGGCATCTCACGCCTACACAATGCTGCAACAGGCCCATAAACTTCACCCCTAAAACACTGTAGTATTTACGGAACAAAATCGCTCACGGGATAACTGACACTTCCTACCTTGACCTTATCGGGCAGAGACTATCTATCAAAATCCAGCATGACAGATAATGTATTCTCTGTTTCCCCACGCTCTACATCGGATCTACGTCTCACCAAACGGAGGGTGTCACAGACACCTGGAATCTTCCATTTCAACTGCTCATCCTCAACAATTAAACCTAACCCCGTTATCACTCCTTTCAATGCCACACTGTTCCGGAGAGCAATTCAAGTCACAATTCCTGTCTCTAATCGCGCCCGCTCCCTCTGGACAGAGGAGAAACAAATTATTACGAATCCACTCCGAGTTACTTTCACCAACTCAACAGTCCCCAACCTCTTCTTCACCTAACCTGACACCACATATGGATCCATTCTCTCTACAAATCTCACTCCCATTGGGCCAGAATCATCCTTATCATCCTTGGAACGAGGCCTGAACTCGGAGTTCCTCACCGCAGGTAATTCATCCATCCATCTTCTCCTTCATCAGATCTTCCAGAAGGTTTGTGCATCCCCCACTGCAATCCCCCATTCCACTTTTTTATTGTCTGCCATCTTACCACGTGTCTCAGCTCATCCACACCCCACTAGCTTCATGTAGCTGCACACGAATTATGTACCACAGTATAAATGATAATAACCATAAAACCTAGCAGTCATAACAGGGAAATGGTTCCAATCATTTTTCCACCATTAATTTTTCCCATAGGGGATTTTAGAAACACTTAAAATAAGGGCTGTGTTTCGTGTAGGCTTACCTTGGCGTGGCATTTTGATAACCATGTCAATCTCTCTATCAATATTTTCGGCTGTATTTACCCCTACAAAAATGACATTTAATTAGCTGCTAATGTGGCTATCATAAAGAACTACAATTGCCATGATGATCTGGACAAAATTGCCGAATCGAGTCAAAGGTAAGGATCTCTGGGTTAACTATCTAATGTTAGCTAAATTTAGTAATGAATAAATAGGCTAGATTTATTTAAATGGTCAATTCTGTGAACTGTCTTGTGCAAGTTTTAAATTGAAACAATACCTGTTAGCAAAGGTGTCAGCTAGAGATGACGTGCAGGAGATTGCAGTGATTTGAGCTATTTGTTGTTTTGCATGATGTCTACTTTGATGATAATTAGAGTTTTATAATCTGAGAGGAAATAGAGCCAAATATATTGCTAAAAGTCACGCCAGGGTAAGCCTACACAAAACAGCCCTTATTTTAAGTGTTTCTAAAATGAATAAAAAGGGAAAATGATTGGAACCATTTCCCTGTTTGACCGCTAGGTTTTATGACACCATTGTTGCAAAAATAACAAAAAAAAAAAAAAAACTGTATTCAGACTTTACTCAGTACTTTGTTGAAGCACCTTTGGCAGTGATTACAGCCTCAAGTCTTCTTGGGGATGACGCTACATGCATGGCATACCTGTATTTGAGGAGTTTCTCTGCAGATCCTCTGAAGCTTGTCAGGTTAGATGCGGAGTGTCGCCACACAGCTATTTTCAGGTCTCTCTGTACTTTGCACCGTTCATCTTTCCCTCGATCCTGACTAGTCTCCCAGTCCCTGCCACTGAAAAACACCACCACAGCATGATGCTGCCCCCACCATGCTTCACCGTTGGGATGGTGCCAGGATTCCTCCAGACGTGACGCTTGGCATTCAGGCCAAAGAGTTCAATCTTGGTTTCATCAAACCAGAGAATCTTGTTTCTCATGGTCTGAGAGTCCTTAAGGTGTCTTTTGGCAAACTTCCAGCGGGCAGTCATGTGCCTTTTCATGAGGAGTGGCTTCCGTCTGGCCACTCTACCCTAAAGGCCTGATTGGTGGAGTGCTGCAGAGATGGTTGTCCTTCTGGAAGGTTCTCCCATCACCAGAGGAACTCAGTGACCACAGGCTTCTTGGTGACCTCCCTGACCAAGGCCCTTCTCCCGCTATTGCTTAGTTTGTCCGGGCAGCCAGCTCTTGAAAAAGTATGGGTGGTTCTACACTTCTTCCATTTAAGAATGATGGAGGCCTTTCGATCATATTCTTGGACTAAAATGATTGACACAGGTGCAAGCCTAACATCATGTGCAAAGGGCCTTTGGTTAACGTAGCACATATTCAATGATATCTCTTTTTCTCACGTAGGCTGTTCATTTCTGATCTTTGATACTTTTTCTGTTTTATAAACGTATCATGGTATACTACGTTAACGCTATACGTATGGGCCATATTGTTACTCGGTAGCTATTAGCAACAGACCCTGTGTTGTGGATCATCTACCACTATTTTGGACGGTCCATACTGTAACGTTAACGTTAGTCTCAGGCTTCACTAACTAGCGTTACTGTTTTAGGTGGAAATATTATTTTCTACTTTTCAAACAAATACTACGTGATATTTCACTTAACATCTTGCTAGATATGCCTTTTGTTTTGATTGTGAGAATGAATGGCAGAGAGAAGGCAGGATACACTTTGTTTTGTTTAGCGTCGCTTAGGTTAGACTGCTCCCTTTAATGGATCAGTCGTCCACCAGGCTACACTCTACGATCAGGGGGAGGTGGGAGAGGAAGCGTTGGTTGTCTCGGTTAGGGAGACAGTGGAATGGGGTTCAGTGTTTTACTGTTAGGAAATATTTATGTTTGTTTCAACAGATCTTTACATATTTTCCTCACTACAAAATATTAATGCGGTCCTTGTGGTTACTAAACAGATTTTAGATATGCCTTTATGCTACAGCTTATTCCATGTTTACATCTTTGGTTAAATGACTTCAAATTGAAAACTTAAATGTACTTTGTGGAATGTCCATGGAGTTTGTAAACGATCCAAGCTTAAAACAGGTTATTACTAGGCTTAAACAACTTCATCTATTGTGTTCCTACAAGAAACTCACTTGTTGAAGGATGAGCTAATTAAAGTATGCAGGAGACGACAAGGGCAAGTAGTAGCATCCTGTTTCTCCTCTCATTCTCATGGTATTATGGTTTTAATTCACTAATCTGTTCCGTTTCAAGTGGATACTATTATAACTGATACAGCTGGTAGATACATTTTGATACAGGGAACTCTTTTGAATGAGCATATTAATCTGGTTAATGTTTATGGTCCTAATGAGGATAATCCCAAATTCTTTGAGAATGTATTTCTATTGATAGCCTCCATTCCTGGTAAAGTCCTAATGGCAGGGGACTTTAATTGCACTCTTGATCCTCATCTAGATCGCTCCTCTGGTTTAGACACTTCCCACTCGCAGAGTAGAAAGAAATTACAGCATTTCATTCAGGACTTAAATCTATGTGAACCTTGGAGGACTCAGAACCCGAGTAAAAGGGAGTATTCATGTTACTCATCAACATTTAAGTCATATTCTCATGTAGACGTCTTTTTAGTTTCCCAATGTAGCAGGAAGTGGATATGATACTATTGTTTTGAATGACCAATCCCTTGTGTGATTATTCTATAGGGATACAAAACTAGTAAAAGGATCCTCTAGATGGCGTTTGCATCCCAGATGGTTACAGGACCCAGACTTCTTACATTACGTTGGAGTGCATATAGATGTTTATTTGACATTGAACACTGACCAAACTTCAGCGAGTACCAGATGGGAGGCTTTCAAAGCACATATTTGGGGGCAAATTATACGTTTTACCAGTTTCAAATAAAATAAATCAGAAAATGAGAGAGATGGACAGCAAAATGAGAGAGTTGGAGAGGAAAGCTTTTTTGGATAACTCAGTCGAAGTAAACAAGGAATTATTTGGTCTTAAAGCTCAGTATGAAGAACTTCCCACCTCAAAGGCTGCAAACAGCTTAACTAGGCTGAAACAGTCCTATGATCAAGGGGATCATGGTTTAGACACTCGCAGAGTAGAAAGACATTTTGGAAATGTGATCGTTCAGATGTTGTTTTTGGAACAATTGAACAAAAAACAGTTTTGGCTTTATCATTATGGGTTATTGTGAGTAGATTGATGAGGGAAAAAAAACTATTTAATCTATTTTACAATAAGGCTGTAACGTAACAAAATATCAAAAAAGTCCAGAGGTCTGAATACTTTCCGAATGCACTGTATATAGACAGGTGTGTGCCTTTCCAAATCATGTCCAACAAACTTAATTAGATAGAAGCTGCTCTTACCCTGAGAAACAGATTTCCCAATCTTCTCCTCCTCTTCTTCATCTTTAATGATGACATTCAGCTCCAGTGTTTGAATGCAGTCTTCCAGCTTCACTGATGCCATCTCTGGATATTGCGATGCAAACTGGGCTCCACTGTCACAATCAGGACCCAGTGACTGTAGGTTTGGACTCAGTGTGGAAGGAGAGAGGCAGGCAGGGTTTCTCCTCTCTGTTGATGTTACCGGCCTCAGACTTAAATGAATCGGCCAGTAGTAATATAGAGAGCACAGACACAAAAGTTATTGTTGACAGTTCTGGCAATATCTTTATTCTCTAAAAATATTCACTTTTTTCTTGTTCAATTATCTAATTCAGTGCTTGACTTGGACTGAAATAGGTGCCAATACTCATTTTGGGTGCCGGTACTGTTTATATTAAGGTGCAGGAGCTCCACAATACTTTTGAGCTAATACCTAACCTATAGTAGATAAATGCATAAATTACTCAAAAAACATTTAGTACAAGGTTACAGTTTGTTTTAGACAGCACTATGTGCTAATTTCCTTAATAACCTTGTCTTCACTGGATTACTTAAATCAAAAACCAATTGTATTTCCTGTTCACACCATAGCAACATTTATTGATAAAGACAGAAACAACAGAATGTGTCTGAATATTAGTACACATGTAGAAAACTGATAATCATTACATTCATCTTCAAAATGTAGTCCCACCGTGAAATTGTCTCTATCTGATGCACCCGCACTGTCCTAACTGAAGTCCGTTGACGCTGACCGAGAGGACGCCGCCATTTTACCAGCTTGTGAATTTTACACAAAACCAATAATATGCTAAACGAACTCAGAAATCTCAAATAAATTGATTCTTTATTAAACTAACATGAGAAAATTATGTACATTCACTCAGACAAACCCAAAATCTCTAGCTATGTGACTTGTAAAATCGTTTTTATCACGTTCTTTCACTCAGTCGGTTTGACACAAAAGTAACACATCAAACCTTTACCAAACGTGATAATACCTTAACGGATGTGTTAACTAGCATGGTATGACATGTTCTTTCTACATTAGAAAGTTTAAACGTGCTATTACATACCTCTAGTAATAAATAGAAACGGACATAAAGGTTATCTTCTTGACTTCAGAGCTTTCTTTATTGTGAAGAATTGTGCGCGTGATGTAGTCATTACGTAGTTACGTAACATTGCGTCATTACGTAGAATACACAAAAACGTGAATCAAATTGACTGGCGTCTCGGCGACAAAAATGATTTGACATTTGTTAGTTTAGATTTGTTTGTTTATTATCACATATTTGTATTTGTAAAAGTAATATAAATACAACACATTTCATATGATCAGATATTTTTAATTTTTAAACATAACACATTGAATTATTGAACAATTACACATTACACATTATTGAACAATTATATTTGATGTATTTTCTTATTAACTAGTAAACCTACACATTCTGAACAATTATAGTTTCAAGCAGTGTATTGGTAGTTAGTTAACATGCTACCTAACTGATCAACAATTATAGGTACAAGCTAATAACAAGGTATATATGCTATCTTATTGAACAAGCAACTTAACTCAAATAATGATGTGTGCGCTAGGCATCTCTCTCCAGCTCTCTCCAGGTTGTTGTGCTGCTTGGCTGGCCTGCTGCTGCCTGTGCACGAGCTGAGCGCCTGCTGCTGACGTCACTCACAATGCACTTTTGCAGCCAGCCATGTGTGTTGTGACTGAGTGTGTGACAGATAAAATCGTTTTAGTGTCATTTAGAGGTAAAAATGTGTGCATTTTAGTGTTTGAGTCACTTTTCAAAAGTTGCTAAAAGTTCCAAATAAGTTTTTTAAAGTAGCTACATTTGTTGCTAGGTGCTGTTTGAAAAAAAAGTTGCCAGGGTAGTCTGAAAATTTGCTAAATCTAGCAACAAAATTGCTAAGTTGGCATCACTGGGCCCTACCCCATTACATGAGAACGGGGGTATCTGCCACTGCCTCCTCCTCCTCCAGGACACTTCTACTTTGCATAGAGTTGATCAATCTGTTGATTGTGGCCTGTGGAATGTAGTCCCATTCCTCTTCAGTAGTTGTGCGAAGTTGCTGTATATTGGTGGGAACTGGAACAAGCTGTGGTACACGTCGATCCAGCCCTCCCAAACATGCTCAATGGTTGACATGTCTTGTGAGTATGCAGGACATGCAAGAACTGGGATATTTTCAGCTTCCTGGAATTGTGTACAGATCCTTGCGACATTGGGCCATGCATTATCATGCTGAAACATGACGTGATGTCGGCAGGACAATGGGCCTCAGGATCTTGTCATGGTATCTCTGTGCATTAAATTTTCCATTAAGAAAATGCAATTTTGTTCCTTCTCTGTAGCTTATGCCTGCCCATACCATAACCCTGACATGAACACAGGGTACTCTGTTCATGACATTGACATCAGCAAACCGCTCGCCCACACACCACCATACACTTGGTCTGCAGTTGTGAGGGTGGTTGGGCATACTGCCAAATTCTCTAAAACAAAGTTGGAGGCGGCTTATGGTAGAGAAATTACCATTAAATGATCTGGCAACAGCTCTGGTGGACATTCCTGCAGTCATCATGCCAGTTGCATGCTCCCTCAAAACTTGAGACATCTGTGGCATTGTCAGTGGTAGAAAAAGCACCCAATAGTCATACTTCAGAAAAGTATAGATACCTTAATAGAAAATGACTCAAGGAAAAGTGAAAGTCACCCATTAAAATACTACTTGAGTAAAAGTCTAAAAGTATTTGGTTTTAAATATACTTAAGTATCAAAAGTAAATGTAATTGCTAAAATATACTTCACTATCAAAAGTAAAAGTAAATACAGAAATCGTTTCAAATTCCTTATATTATGTAAACCAGACAACACCATTTTATTTTATTTTATCAACTGGCTTGCTATATTAGGTAGCTCTAGATACGAGGGGAAACTTCATATATTTGTATTATCTATAAAGATTATAAAAAGGCCATTAGGTAGCTAGCTAGGTTGAAACTGCTGGGGGATAGCTAACTCCCACTATCAACTGAGTTCATCAATATATCTAAGGATATATTTCTAGAAATAAACAATATATGTTCTAGTCATATTTTAAAGACTTAAGCACATAACACCCAGACAGATGTAGAACTTCAGTGACCCGAGCATCAGGAAAATATCCCTGTTCTTCAGGTTTATTCTTGAGTTTATTCAGGAAGGCACACATGTTAGATAAAAATACAGGTAACGAGGGTCTCCTGAGTGGCGCAGCGGTCTAAGGCACTGCATTGCAGTGCTTGAGGCGTAACTACAGACGCGGGTTCGATCCCAGGCTGTGTCACAACCAGCCGTGACCAGGAGTCCCATAGGGCGGCGCACAATTGGCCCAGCGACATCCGGGTTAGGGTAGGGTTTGTCCCAGGGGAGCTTTACTCATCACGCTATTGCAACTCCTTGTGGCGGGCTGGGCGCCTGCAGGCTGACTTCAGTCGTCAGTTGAACAGTGTTTCCTCCGACACATTGGTATGGTTGGCTTCCGGGTTATGGGCGTTATGAAGAGCTGTTTGGCAGGTCATGTTTCGGAGGACGAATGACTCGACCTTCGCCTCTCCCGAGCCCATTGGGGAGGTGCAGCGATGAGAAAAGATCGTAATTGGATCGCAATGAAATCTATGCAGCCTACTCAATCACTTTTTATAGCTACTGTTTACAGGCCTCCTGGGCCATATACAGCGTTCCTCTCTGAGTTTCCTGAATTCCTATCAGACCTTGTAGTCATAGCAGATCATATTCTAATTTTTGGTGATTTTAATATTCACATGGAGAAGTCCACAGACCCACTCCAAAAGTCCTTCGGAGCCATTATCGACTCAGTGGGTTTTGTCCAACATGTCTCTGGACCTACTCACTGCCACAGTCATACTCTGGACCTAGTTTTGTCCCATGGAATAAATGTTGTAGATCTTAATGTTTTTCCACAAAATCCTGGACTATCGGACCACCATTTTATTACGTTTGCAATCGCAACAAATAATCTGCTCAGACCCCAACCAAGGAGCATCAAAAGTCGTGCTATAAATTCTCAGACAACACAAAAATTCATTGATGCCCTTCCAGACCCCTTCTGCCTACCCAAGGACGTCAGAGGACAAAAATCAGTTAACCACTTAACTGAGGAACTAAATTTAACCTTGCACAATACCCTAGATGCAGTTGCACCCCTAAAAACGAAAAACATTTGTCATAAGAAACTAGCTCCCTGGTATACAGAAAATACCCGAGCTTTGAAGCAAGCTTCCAGGAAATTGGAACGGAAATGGCGCCACACCAAACTGGAAGTCTTCCGACTAGCTTGGAAAGACAGTACCGTGCAGTACCGAAGAGCCCTCACTGCTGCTCGATCATCCTACTTTTCCAAATTAATCGAGGAAAATAAGAACAATCCAAAATTTCTTTTTGATACTGTTGCAAAGCTAACTAAAAAGCAGCATTCCCCAAGAGAGGATGGTTTTCACTTCAGCAGTGATAAATTCATGAACTTCTTTGAGGAAAAGATCATGACCATTAGAAAGCAAATTACGGACTCCTCTTTGAATCTGCGTATTCCTCCAGGGCTTAGCTGTCCTGGATCTGCACAGCTCTGCGAGGGCCTGGGATCGGGAGAGACACTTAAGTGTTTTAGTACTATATCTCTTGACACAATGATGAAAATAATCATGGCCTCTAAACCTTCAAGCTGCATACTGGATCCTATTCCTACTAAACTGCTGAAGGAGCTGCTTCCTGTGCTTGGCCCTCCTATGTTGAACATAATAAACAGCTCTCTATCCACCGGATGTGTACCAAACTCACTAAAAGTGGCAGTGATAAAGCCTCTCTTGAAAAAGCCAAACCTTGACCCGGAAAATATAAAAAACTATCGGCCAATATCGAATCTTCCATTCCTCTCAAAAATTTTAGAAAAAGCTGTTGCGCAGCAACTCACTGCCTTTCTGAAGACAAACAATGTATACGAAATGCTTCAGTCTGGTTTTAGACCCCATCATAGCACTGAGACTGCACTTGTGAAGGTGGTAAATGACCTTTTAATGGCGTCAGACCGAGGCTCTGCATCTGTCCTCGTGCTACTAGACCTTAGTGCTGCCTTTGACACCATCGATCACCACATTCTTTTGGAGAGACTGGAAACCCAAATTGGTCTACACGGACAAGTTCTGGCCTGGTTTAGATCCTACCTGTCGGAAAGATATCAGTTTGTCTCTGTGAATGGTCTGTCCTCCGACAAATCAACTGTACATTTCGGTGTTCCTCAAGGTTCCGTTTTAGGACCACTATTGTTTTCACTATATATTTTACCTCTTGGGGATGTTATTCGAAAACATAATGTTAACTTTCACTGCTATGCGGATGACACACAGCTGTACATTTCAATGAAGCATGGTGAAGCCCCAAAATTGCCCTCGCTAGAAGCCTGTGTTTCAGACATAAGGAAGTGGATGGCTGAAAACTTTTTACTTTTAAACTCGGACAAAACAGAGATGCTTGTTCTAGGTCCCAAGAAACAAAGAGATCTTCTGTTAAATCTGACAATTCATCTTGATGGTTGTAAAGTCGTCTCAAATAAAACTGTGAAGGACCTAGGCGTTACTCTTGACCCTGATCTCTCTTTTGACGAACATATCAAGACTGTTTCAAGGACAGCTTTTTTCCATCTACGTAACATTGCAAAAATCAGAAATTTTCTGTCCAAAAATGATGCAGAAAAATTAATCCATGCATTTGTTACTTCTAGATTAGACTACTGCAATGCTCTATTTTCCGGCTACCCGGATAAAGCACTAAATAAACTTCAGTTAGTGCTAAATACGGCTGCTAGAATCCTGACTAGAACCAAGAAATTTGATCATATTACTCCAGTGCTAGCTTCCCTACACTGGCTTCCTGTTAAGGCAAGGGCTGATTTCAAGGTTTTACTGTTAACCTATAAAGCGTTACATGGGCTTGCTCCTACCTATCTTTCCGAGTTGGTCCTGCCGTACATACCAATACGTACGCTACGGTCACAAGACGCAGGCCTCCTAATTGTCCCTAGAATTTCTAAGCAAACAGCGGGAGGCAGGGCTTTCTCCTATAGATCTCCATTTTTATGGAACAGTCTGCCTACCCATGTGAGAGACGCAGACTCGGTCTCAACCTTTAAGTCTTTACTGAAGACTTATCTCTTCAGTAGGTCATATGATTGAGTGTAGTCTGGCCCAGGAGTGTGAAGGTGAACGGAAAGGCTGGAGCAACGAACAGCCCTTGCTGTCTCTGCCAGGCCGGTTCCCCTCTCCACTGGGGTTCTCTGCCTCTAACCCTGTTGCAGGGGCTGAGTCACTGGCCTGCTGGTGCTCTTTCATGCCGTCCCTGGGAGGGGTGCGTCACTTGAGTGGGTTGAGTTACTGACGTGATCTTCCTGTCTGGGTTGGCGCCCCCCCCCCCCCCTTGGTTTGTGCTGTGGTGGAGACCTCTGTGGGCTATACTCGGCCTTGTCTCAGGATTGTAAGTTGGTGGTTGGGGATATCCCTCTAGTGGTGCGGGGGCTGTGCTTTGGCGGAGTGGGTGGGGTTATATCCTTCCTGTTTGGCCCTGTCCGGGGGTTTCTTCGGATGGGGCCACAGTGTCTCCGGACCGCTCCTGTCTCAGCCTCCAGTATTTATGCTGCAGTAGTTTATGTGTCGGGGGGCTGGGGTTAGTTGGTTATACCTGGAGTACTTCTCCTGTCTTATCCAGTGTCCTGTGTGAATTTAAGTATGCTCTCTCTAATTCTCTCGTTCTCTCTTTCTCTCTGAGAACCTGAGCCCTAGGACCATACGTCAGGACTACCGGGCATGATGACACCCTGCTGCCCCCAGTCCGCCTGGCCTTGCTGCTATTCCAGTTTCAACTGTTCTGCCTGCGGCTACGAAACCCCTACCTGTCCCAGACCTGCTGTTTTCAACTCTAAATGATCGGCTATGAAAAGCCAACTGAGAGACCTGAGCCCTAGGACCATACGTCGGGACTACCGGCCGTGGTGACTCCTTGCTATCCCCAGTCCGCCTGGCCTTGCTGCTATTCCAGTTTAAACTGTTCTGCCTGCGGTTATGGAACCCCTACCTGTCCCAGACCTGCTGTTTTAAACTCTAATGATCGGCTATGAAAAGCCAACTGAGATTTATTCCTGATTATTATTTGACCATGCTTGTCACTTATGAACATTTTTGAACATCTTGGCATGGTTCTGTTATAATCTCCACCCGGCACAGCCAGAAGAGGACTGGCCACCCCTCATAGCCTGGTTCCTCTCTAGGTTTCTTCCTAGGTTTTGCCTTTCTAGGGAGTTTTTCCTAGCCACCGTGCTTCTACACCTGCATTACTAGCTGTTTGGGGTTTTAGGCTGGGTTTCTGTACAGCACTTCGAGATATTAGCTGATGTAAGAAGGGCTATATAAAATAAAATTGATTGATTGATTGATTGAATTGGACATCAAGAAATTGGGGAGAAAAAGGGGCAAAACAATTTAAACACTTGAGTAAATGAGGGATACAAAGTATATTGAAAGCAGGTGCTTCTACACAGGTGTGGTTCCTGAGTTAAGCAATTAACATCCCATCATGCTTAGGGTCATGCACACAAAATGCTGGGCAGGCCATTTTTTTGGCCCCCATATGATGACAATGCCCCCATCCACAGGGCATGAGTGCCTGAATCGTTTGATGAAAACTATACAAACCATATGCCATGGCCGTCACAGTCACCAGATCTCAGCCAAATTGAACACTTATGAGAGATTCTGGAGCGGCTCCTGACACAGCATTTTCCACCACCATCAACAAAACACCAAAGGATGGAATTTCTTGAGGAAGAGTGGTGTCGCTTCCCTCCAATAGAGTTCAGACACTTGTAGAATCTATGCCAAGGTGCATTGAAACTATTCTGCCTCATGGTGGCTCAACGCCCTATTAAAGACACTATGTTGGTGTTTCCTTTATTTTGGCAATTACATGTAGATCCACACATGTTATTGTCTATATCATGCAGAATTGTCATCTCATTGTTCCTTAGGGAGCTCGTTCTATAATACAGACGTTGGTGATTTCTGTCCCAGGTAGTTGCACAAATCTGGTAACTTTCCCCAAATTCCCTTGTTTTCCAGAAAACCCGGTTGGAAGGTTTCCTGAATCAGGAGGGAATAAACAGTAAATCTGGAATCTTCAAACAGGATTTCTGGAAAACCTGGGGATTATGGGAAAGTTGGTGGATTTTTGCAACTCTAGTCCCAGGAGACTGAACTGTGGGCACGTTTTTATTCCTGCCTAGCACAAACATCTCATTCAACTAATCATGGTCTTCCATTTAGACCACAATTAGTTGAGTGAAGTGTTAGTAGAGTGCTGGAACCTGGACACTCCTGTGTAAACTGTGGCTGTCTTGACTACAATTGTCTAAATACAGGTGCCATGTTTTCTTTTGCTAATCCATGCAGGTTTGTCATCTCATAAGGAGTGGAGAAGCCCTATGCACCATAAACCTTAATACTGGAGTAACTTCCTGTCAGAGAAACTGTGATTAGAGGGTTAGACAGGAGGCCCTGGGCCAATGGGAGGTCACGGTTGAGGGCTTGGGGGTCAGAGAGAGTGGGCTAGTATGTTTAACATGGCCCAGTGCCCCGGCTGGGTGGAGTTTGCACATTTTAGACCATTCCATTGGTCCTTATGTGAAATCTCCACCAATCTGGGGCACCGAGCCATGCAAAATGAACTGGCCCAGTAAGAGGGGACATTACAGACATGAAGATAGAACTCCCCCAACACTCCTCACATTGAGTTGCTGCATCTGATTTAAAGGCCCCCTTATAGTCCTCAATAATCAACAATGTAATACTTATTACAGGTTAACTCTCTTGCTTTCTTTCAAGCACACTCAGTACTTCTATCCATCCCTCTCCAGGTGCTAAAGACAGAACATTCCAAGGACCTCCAGAGCCTTCTGACCAATTACCTGCCATCTCTCCAGAGCACAGAGAAGTAGGCTCCATTTGTAATAGTATACTGATGCAACTTCACTAGTGCTGTCTGTGTGATATAGCAGATAATCAAGGCCTTCACTACTGCTGTCTGTGTGATATAGCAGATAATCAAGGTCTTCACTAGTGCTGTCTGTGTGATATAGCAGATAATCAAGGTATTCACTAGTGCTGTCTGTGTGATATAGCAGATAATCAAGGTCTTCACTAGTGCTGTCTGTGTGATATAGCAGATAATCAAGGTCTTCACTAGTGCTGTCTGTGTGATATAGCAGATAATCAAGGTCTTCACTAGTGCTGTCTGTGTGATAGAGCAGATAATCAAGGCCTTCACTAGTGCTGTCTGTGTGATATAGCAGATAATCAAGGTCTTCACTAGTGCTGTCTGTGTGATATAGCAGATAATCAAGGTCTTCACTAGTGCTGTCTGTGTGATATAGCAGATAATCCAGGGTCCCTGGTTGGGTTTACTGTACTTCAGAACTCATGCTCTCTCCCTCTAAAAGTCTCTCAGACTTGAATAAAAATGTGTTCTTCCCCCTGTCCCCAAGTGAGTCTGCTTGGCCATGGAACTCCAGAGCAGCATATCAAAAAACATGCCACCCTGATGCCAGCAGGCCGTTCCCTGAGGAAGGATGCAACGGTCAAGGCTTTCAATGGTCACATTTGGGGGATGACTAAATGCAAAATAACTTTTTCATAGCATATTGGTCTTTTTTATTTTTTTTATTTAACCTTTATTTAACCAGGTAAACCAGTTGAGAACAAGTTCTCATTTACAACTGCGACCTGGCCAAGATAAAGCAAAGCAGTGCGATAAAAACAACAACACAGAGTTACATATGGGGTAAAACAAAACAAAGTCAAAAATACAACAGAAATACATATAATATACAGTGTGCAAATTTAGCAAGTTATGGAGGTAAGGCAATAAAATAGGCTATAGTG